>NW_022261983.1:4654119-4954119 GCF_002021735.2 Oncorhynchus kisutch
ATTTTCTTAGAATAGAGAATACATGTAATGAGAGGGAAAGAGAAACAGAGAGAGAAGGATACATTTTTCTCTGTGGGTAAAGGATTAGCATTGGATCACTCATGTTCTCTGTCTCCCTCTCTCTTTCCCTCTACCTCCCTCCCTTACCTACCTACCTACCACTCTCTACCTACCACTCTCTACCTACCTACCTACCTACCTACCTACCTACCTACCTACCTACCTACCTACCTACCTACTTACCTACCTACCTACCTACCTACCTACCTACCTACCTACCTACCTACCTACCTACCTACCTACCTACCTACCTACCTACCTACCTCTCTCTCTCTTTTCTTTCTTTCTCTCCTCTCTATGCATTTCCTTCTTTCTTTTTCTCTTTCTCTCTCCTTGCTATCTTACCGTAGTTTCCCGTTCCCCAGCACTTTCTCTGGATCACCTGTAACACACCGTTGACCTGCTTCTTCAAAGAATATTTGTACTTGGACAGATCCACAGGTGTTTTGGCTCTGTTGGTGACCAAGAGTAGGGTCAAGTTGCCCCTAGACACTGATCTTTAGTATCTTCTGGTATTTATTTTTTCATCATCATGGTGATTTTCCATTTAGCATTATCATGATGTGACCGGTGACAGTCTTTCATGTTGAAAGTCCAACATCTTAAACTTGACTGCTGACATGCAAAACATTTTGGGACTGTATCAAAAGTGGACTAATGAAACAAATACCAAAATGTAGTTTTGGAGTGGATTTTCGTTTACGGTTATGTTTGGTGGAGGGGAAGCTGATCCTAGATCTGTAACTTCACCCGGGAGTGTTAGAGACCAGAATGCCAGATGTCAACAAACACAGGACTGAGTAATGTCACTAATTGAGAAACCGACTGTGTACTTAGTGTGTCACTCTACTGTCATACTTAGTGTGTCACTCTGGAAGACATCTGAGATGCAACCAGTTCCAAAGGCGGAGCTGAATTACTATCGTCCTGTGGCGTTAACATCAGTCGTTGTGAGCATTTGATACTCACACGTCTCAGGTCTCATAAAGACAGAGCCCTTGACCCAATGCAGTTTGCATTCAGGAAGAACAGACCAGTGGAGAATGAAATCCTGATGGTGTTGCACAGTGCCGTGACACACCTGGAGAGGCCTCACTCTTATATGCACATCCTTTTCCTGGACTTCTCCTTTGCTTTTAACTGCATGCAGCCTCACCTTGTCTGTGACAAACTCCCCCAACAGGCGGGTGGACCCCACAAGGTAAGACCCTAACCTTGCCACCCAGGTGGGTGGACCCCACAAGGTAAGACCCTAGCCTTACCACCCAGGCAGGTGGACCCCACAAGGTAAGACCCTAGCCTTACCACCCAGGCAGGTGGACCCCACAAGGTAAGACCCTAACCTTACCACCCAGGCAGGTGGACCCCACAAGGTAAGACCCTAACCTTGCCACCCAGGTGGGTGGACCCCACAAGGTAAGACCCTAGCCTTACCACCCAGGCAGGTGGACCCCACAAGGTAAGACCCTAGCCTTACCACCCAGGCAGGTGGACCCCACAAGGTAAGACCCTAACCTTACCACCCAGGCAGGTGGACCCCACAAGGTAAGACCCTAGCCTTACCACCCAGGTGGGTGGACCCCACAAGGTAAGACCCTGGCCTTACCACCCAGGCAGGTGGACCCCACAAGGTAAGACCCTGGCCTTACCACCCAGGCGGGTGGACCACCACCTGGTGGACACCAGCCTTACCACACAGGCAGGTGGACCACCACCTGGTGGACCCCAGCCTTACTACCCAGGCAGGTGGACCCCACAAGGTAAGGCCCTAGCCTTACCACCCAGGCAGGTGGACCACCACCTGGTGGACCCCAACCTTACCACCCGGGTGGGTGGACCACCACCTGGTGGTCCCTAGCCTTACCTTGTGGATGCTGGACTTCCTGCTGAACAGGGGGCTGTCACGTTACACCATCCCTATCTTACACCATCCCTATCCATATCCACAATGTCCTAGCAGAACTTTCACCATCCCCATCTCTATCCACAATGTCCTAGCAGAACTTACACCATCCCTATCCCTATCCACAATGTCCTAGCATAACTTACACCATCCCCATCTCTATCCACAATGTCCTAGCAGAACTTACACCATCCCCATCTCTATCCACAATGTCCTAGCAGAACTTACACCATCCCTATCCCTATCCACAATGTCCTAGCAGAACTTACACCATCCCCATCCCTATCCACAATGTCCTAGCATAACTTACACCATCCCTATCCCTATCCACAATGTCCTAGCAGAACTTACACCATCCCCATCTCTATCCACAATGTCCTAGCAGAACTTACACCATCCCCATCTCTATCCACAATGTCCTAGCAGAACTTGCACCATCCCTATCCCTATCCACAATGTCCTAGCAGAACTTACACCATCCCCATCCCTATCCACAATGTCCTAGCAGAACTTACACCATCCCCATCCCTATCCACAATGTCTTAGCAGAACTTACACCATCCCTATCCACAATGTCCTAGCAGAACTTACACCATCCCTATCCACAATGTCCTAGCAGAACTTACACCATCCCCATCTCTATCCACAATGTCCTAGCAGAACTTACACCATCCCCATCCCTATCCAAAATGTCCTAGCAGAACTTACACCATCCCTATCCACAATGTCCTAGCAGAACGTACACCATCCCTATCCACAATGTCCTAGCAGAACTTACACCATCCCCATCCACAATGTCCTAGCAGAACTTACACCATCCCCATCTCTATCCACAATGTCCTAGCAGAACTTACACCATCCCCATCCCTATCCGCAATGTCCTAGCAGAACTTACACCATCCCCATCCCTATCCGCAATGTCCTAGCAGAACTGACATCATCCCTATCCCTATTCATAATGTCCTCGCAGAACTTACACCATCCCTATCTCTATCCACAATGTCCTAGCAGAACGTGCACCATCCCTATCCACAATGTCCTAGCAGAACTTACACCATCCCTATCCCTATTCATAATGTCCTAGCAGAACTTACACCATCCCTATCCACAATGTCCTAGCAGAACTTACACCATCCCCATCCCTATCCACAATGTCCTAGCAGAACTTACACCATCCCCATCCACAATGTCCTAGCAGAACTTACACCATCCCCATCTCTATCCACAATGTCCTAGCAGAACTTACACCATCCCCATCCCTATCCGCAATGTCCTAGCAGAACTTACACCATCCCCATCCCTATCCGCAATGTCCTAGCAGAACTGACATCATCCCTATCCCTATTCATAATGTCCTCGCAGAACTTACACCATCCCTATCCCTATCCACAATGTCCTAGCAGAACGTGCACCATCCCTATCCACAATGTCCTAGCAGAACTTACACCATCCCTATCCCTATTCATAATGTCCTAGCAGAACTTACACCATCCCCATCCCTATCCACAATGTCCTAGCAGAACTTACACCATCCCCATCCACAATGTCCTAGCAGAACTTACACCATCCCCATCTCTATCCACAATGTCCTAGCAGAACTTACACCATCCCCATCCCTATCCGCAATGTCCTAGCAGAACTTACACCATCCCCATCCCTATCCGCAATGTCCTAGCAGAACTGACATCATCCCTATCCCTATTCATAATGTCCTCGCAGAACTTACACCATCCCTATCTCTATCCACAATGTCCTAGCAGAACGTGCACCATCCCTATCCACAATGTCCTAGCAGAACTTACACCATCCCTATCCCTATTCATAATGTCCTAGCAGAACTTACACCATCCCTATCCACAATGTCCTAGCAGAACTTACACCATCCCCATCCCTATCCACAATGTCCTAGCAGAACTTACACCATCCCTATACCTATCCACAATGTCCTAGCAGAACTTACACTATCTCTATCCACAATGTCCTAGCAGAACTTACACCATCCCTATCCACAATGTCCTAGCATAACTTACACCATCCCTATCTCTATCCACTATGTCCTAGCAGAACTTACACCATCCCTATCCACAATGTCCTAGCAGAACTTACACCATCCCCATCTCTATCCACAAGGTCCTAGCATAACTTACACCAACCCTATCCCCAATGTGATTGATTTCTGGTGGAAGGCAGACCCAGTGAGCCACCTAGTCCTGGGCGGTGAACAGGAAGAGAGAGTGGGGAGTTTGAAGTACCTGGGAACCATCAAGGACAGCACACTATATTTTAATGCAAACACCCAGAACAGGAATAAAAAATACCAACAACATCTGTCATGTGGAGAGTGTGTTGAGTTTATGTTTCCTGGCCTGGTACGCTGGACTGTCAGTGGCTAATATGGGTATCCTCAGGAGGACTGCATAACTGGGGTCCAAGCTCTGTGGATTGCAGTGCAGGGGGCTTCAGGGCCTCTATGATAGACAAGGACAAGCACATCATAAATGACCCCACACACAATCCTACCCAATGTTCTGAGCTGCTGGCCTCCGGAAGGAAGAATAGGTTCAGCAAGAATAGGAACAGGACAAGTTTAATTCCATCAGCCATCAGGCTGCTGAACAGTGAGACATAGGACAGATGTAGGATGCTGAACAGGTAGACAAAGGACAGATGTAGGATGCTGAACAGTGGGACATAAGACAGATGTAGGATGCTGAACAGTGGGACATAGGACAGATATAGGATGCTGAACAGGTAGACAAAGGACAGATGTAGGCTGCTGAACAGTGAGACAGAGGACAGATATAGGATGCTGAACAGGTAGACAAAGGACAGATGTAGGATGCTGAACAGTGAGACATAGGACAGATGTAGGATGCTGAACAGTGGGACATAGGACAGATGTAGGATGTTGAACAGTGGGACATAAGACAGATGTAGGATGCTGAACAGTGGGACATAGGACAGATGTAGGATGCTGAACAGTGAGACATAGGACAGATGTAGGATGCTGAACAGTGAGACATAGGACAGATGTAGGCTGCTGAACAGTGGGACATAAGACAGATGTAGGGACAATACATGGTCGGACAGTAGACTGCAGAGACTGAATATGTGAAAACGTTAATGTGTGACTTGTGTGCTTTCCAGTGTTTCTGTACTGCATGTAATATATTGTGTTGTGTTAGTGTATTTGTATGCTGACGTCATGAAATGAATGTAACTGGACAATGAAGTATATCGTATCGTCTACATTATACAGTAGGCTATGGTATAATACACAGCAAGATCAGCTCAGTATATGTACTACTTAAATAACTGAGGTATTATTCACTTTTACTGATAAGAAAAGGGTGACCAACTACACCCTTCATAATCACACAGCATTGACATCCGGGGCTTGACACACACACACACACACACACACACACACACACACACACACACACACACACACACACACACACACACACACACACACACACACACACACACACACACACACACACACACACACACACAAAGCCTATAATCAAACATTCACCTGAGTACCATTTGAGGAAGGCCTGATAAGGAAGCAGAGGAAGTGGCAAACAGTCTACACCCTTCTCTGCATTCCTACAGTACCGTGGCCCTGTCAGAGCAGTCCAGACTTTACAGGGGATCACATACAGGAGTATCAGATACAGGAGGATCGAATACAGGAAGAGGAGAGGAAGAGAAGAAGACAGAAGCCTGAAGAGACTGACAGAGAGTGTCAGAGAGAGGTGTGACAAGTAGAGAAAAAATAGTTTTTGAGTCAAGTCAGGGAGAGGAGGCAGGGGGAGCTCAGAGAGAGAGAGCTGTCCAAAGAAGTGGAAGAGAGATCAAGGTGCAAAGAGATCAACAGTAAAAAAAAATCGGTGAGAAAACAAAAAATAGACATCTACAATCGGTTTGAGTAGGTTAAAAGGTACAACCGCCGTACAGTACTCTACTCAACAGCCGGATTTGACCAGAACTAGCATCGCCATGGTGACCCTGGACACGCGGACCCTGACGGTGCCCGTGGGCATCGTGAGAATGCTGGAGGTGGTCCTCACCTGTATCTCCTTCAGCCTGGTGGCCTCGGTGGGTCACTTCGGCTCATCCTACTGGGCCTGGTGCATGTTCACCTGGGTCTTCTGTTGCTTAGTCACCCTCCTCATCCTCATCATGGAGTTCACCACCCTCCATGCCCGGGTGCCCATCTCCTGGGATGACTTCACCACCGCCTTTGCCATGCTGTCCACGCTCATGGTGGGTAACGTCCACGGCGTCTTTTGTCTTTGGGTTAGACTATAAGGGGTAGAATCCAGATACATATTAGTGTCAATGTGTGACAGTTACATTTGAGACAATATAAGCATTGAAAACTAGAGTAGAGATGGATGTGTGTAGTTGACTTTTGTGTAATTGTAAATACATTAAAAGGCGATTTTTGGGAAATTACACATCAATCTTCCCTGCCATAGATTAGACTTCTGTTCGAGGAGGTGTACTTGTACATCACACTGCTTCATGCTTCCGAAACAGGAGTTAGGTTCCAGCACCTACGGGCCGTTCTGGCCGAGATAAGGCTACTTACCTTTTTATAAATATATTTTGCCCTTATATAGTGAGTATCAGCCCTGGACCTTGATCAGACAGTTGTTGTTATCATACGGTACATGATGTGGTTAAATGAAACATGCAATATTTTAGTACCACTTAGAGTTGTTGGTCGATCCAATAATGGCAGCAATCGCTAGTCGTGTGCATACATTTACTCTCACACTAATTGCGAATGAACTTATACTGAGACATAGACGCCAGCAGATACTGATGTAGTAATAGTCATTTCTAATTGCTAGTTCCACTGAACTAGAACAAGTTATTGATCAAAGTGATGATCTCATCTTCAGTATGTCACAACAGCAAGGCAGCTAATATATCTTTTTCTCTAGTGTAGTCCATATATCACCTCTAGTCAGATCAGTGAGAAAATTGGATAAATGCAATTAAAGGAAAGGCTTTAACCATTAATAAGGTGTGCGTTGGAGTTCCTGTAGCTTTGCCAATATTTTGGAATGGTTTATTGAGTAGGAGCTACATTGGTAGTAGATTAAGTAGAAGTATCAGTTGATACGCATAGAACTTTGACAACTTTAATGAGTCAATTAAGTCCACTGACATTCCATGTTATTGTCTTCAAACTCTGATGTTGTTTATTCAATTCCATTGCTGTTATTCATCCACCATCATCATTTATTGTCTTGGGCTTTAACAGGTGCTGGCTGCCTCCATCATCTACCCCACCTTCTTCACGTGTGTCTCCTGCGGGAAGCAGATCGCCGCCACCGTCATTTCCTGTCTGGCCTTCCTCTTGTACGCCACGGAGGTGGGCCTGATCCGGGCCAAACCCGGCGAGATCAGTGGCTTCCTCTCCACCGTCCCGGGCCTCCTCAAGGTCCTCGAGGCCTTCGTGGCCTGCATCATCTTCATCTCTCTGGACCATGGCTCCTACTCGCGGTTCCCAGGGCTCCAGTGGTGCGTGGCGGTCTATTCGCTATGTTTCATCTTCGCCCTCATCATCATCCTCTTTACTATCTGCCGCCTGCTGTCGCTCTTCCCGTTCCCGTTCGACAAGGTGCTGACGGGCTACAACGTGCTGGCCGTGCTGATGTACATGACGTGCGTGGTGATATGGCCTGTCTATAGCTTCCAGAACAACCACAGCAGACCCAGCGGGTGTGGCCGCAACTGCTACTGGGATAACCAGGTTGTAGTGGCGTTCATGACCTGTTTCAACCTTGTGGTTTACATTGTGGACACGGTCTACTCTTTCAGGCTGGTGTTCTTCGTCACCCCGGCTTAGGACAAAGGTCAAAGGTCACCCACCTTACCCAACCTGAGAACTGGCCCCGAAACACCTTGCCGGATCTTAAACAATAGACTGAACTTTGCTTTTGTATACTGTAACCATGCTGTTTTTTTGGAACACTAATTGGTATTGGGAGAACGTCTCTGTATGGTGGATAATAACCGTTTTACTGGGCAAGATTACATTGTGAATGATAATGCTTCTTCATTGAAAAAATGAGGGTTATAGTACTGCTAGCAATTCACAAACCATGAGGTAGATAAGAATGTTCTGAACGCTTGGATCCGTGAGTAGATTCAATGTATATTTTGTCTTCCCGTCTTTAAAATACACCAGGAACTCTGCAGTGCGCCCTACACAGTCCACATGGGCTGTAATCAAAGTGAATAGAAAGATCAAAGAGCTGTTCTTGATATGTTCATTTTATTCTCATATTCTGTTCTCCATTTCATCTCTGTCTCTCTGGCCTTGATTCAGTTCAGCGTTAACCCCCGATAACCCACAACTGCATAGCTGATCATTGGTTTTACTGATTTGACAGCTCCAACGATGTTACACCTTTGTCATGGCCCAAATAAAAACAGATCTGCTATGCAGTTGTCGGCTATCACATCTCTCTCTCTCTCTCTCTCTCTCTCTCTCTCTCTCTCTCTCTAATCCTGACAAACATGCAATCCAGACAGATATGACAGAATTCAGTTAAATAAGTAAATAAGTAAAACACAACTATTGACATTTAGCTGACGTGCCCAAATTGTTTTAATAATGTTATATAACAATAAAATAAAGAAAACATTTGCTTAACACCTATTCTCTTTCTACAACACTGTTAAAGGACATTCAGCAACGCTCCCTCCCTCTCCCTATTTGCTAGGGTGTGTCTGCTATGAGAGGCCCATTGGATGAAATGGCATGGGATGTCGAAGTCCAGCCCAGGGCTTTGCTTTCATGTCTCTTTCTGTGTTTGCTGAGTGCGGCGGGGAAGCCGACAGCGAGATAAGTCTCAACCACACTCCGCTCCGTCCCACCTGGATGACATCACTCTCTTACACAGGCAGCATCTGAATCCCTCACGGACCGTGGCTTACCACAGATTCGATTTGATAGGGAACATATTGGGCCATTCTGAGGCTGCTAAACTAATTATAATTTCTAAAAAGACAGCAGAATAATTGTGGTTGGTGATCTGTTTATGGTAATGATGTCAAGGTCTCTCATGCCCACACTTTGTTTTGTGATACATATGGCAGGGGTTATTCCTTTCTCCATGAGAGAAATTAAGTTAAGTGACGAATGAAGAATCATTGTTCCAAAACAGAATCAACAGAATGATGGAGGTTTCTGATCTGATTATGGTAATGAAGTCAAGGTCTTTTATGTCCACATCTTTTCTTCTGTCTTGCAACCTTTGACAGGGATTATTGATTTGTTCAAAAGAGAAATGAAGTTATGTTGCTGCTGTCTCCTTGGCACAGATCAAGAGGGAGGTAAAAGTGAAAAATGGATGAGGCAGATATAGAGAGAGGGAGAGAGAAAGAGAGAGAAATAGAGAGAGAGAAGAGGGAGAGTGAGATAGAAGGAGACGTATATAGAGAGAGGAGAAGGAGGAAGAATATGAGGGTATATAACAGTGAGAGGGAGTTAGGCAATGCACTGACAATATTTAAAGGGATCATTGTCCTTCAGCTGAGACAGCTGCTGCTGTTGACACAACCATGCAATCTCCATAGACAAACATTGGCAGTAGAGTCAATGAATCAAAACAATTGTACATCTTGGTCATTTTTCATTATTGTGTTAAACTGCCCTAGTGGCACCAGTGAATCCAAATGTAATACATTTTGTAAATGATTCCAAAAATCTAGAATGTTACATTCAAAGTTGGTATGGTACACTCTGAACTGGGTCAGTAGTATGCATATAAGTAAGTAAGCATTTCACGGTAAGGTCTACACTTGTTGTATTCGGCTCATGTGACAAATAAAGTTTGATTTGATATCATATTATCTTTATCAACCAGAACATTCTTCGATTTCCATTTTCAGTGGAAACAGAATAGTTCCTCTACAAATCCTTTGCCTACCACTGCTCCCCCTTCCCTCCATCTCTTTCTCTCCCTTTCTCAAGAACATGGATGAGGATATTAGTCAATAGCCATCAAGTGTCAAAAAAGAGCTTAAGTCAAGTTAGGAACATTAAACTGAACAAACGTGAGGTTACTTCAAAAGCCTGGGTTTCCCTGGTTGGGGGATGTGCACTTGGACGAGAGCTGGGTGCAAATAGTATCAGAAATCTTTCAAATGCTGTAGTTGTGCTTGATTGAGCTTACCTGACACAATGGATCCAATAGAATAGTTCCAAAGGTGTGAACCCCACTGTCTTTCCAAGTAGACTCAATCAAATGCTCAAAGTATTTTAAAGATTTCAAATCTTACTTGAACCCAGGTTCGATATGGTCCCACTCCCAGGGATTGGGTCAGTGTTGAAGTTTACCTTTGACAGAGACCAGAGTCCATCATGTGTGGCGTGGGCGAGCCAGATAAGACTGGGTCGTAAAACGTGCAATTAAGCCAAGAGAGGGCAGGATACCCCATAGAAATAGAATGAACAGAACGGGCTTGGAACCTCTAAACTCATGGGTACACTCGCAAAGGCTGCCTGGTATTGTGATGCAATTATTTCCAAGGTAATTATTTCCAAGGTAATTATTTCCAAGGTAATTATTTCCAAGGTAATTATTTCCAAGGTAATTATTTCCAAGGTAATTATTTCCAAGAATGTTAATTGAAATGTTTTTTTATTGAACCTTTATTTAACTAGGTAAGTCAGTTAAGAACAAATTCACAATGACGGCCTAGGAACAGTGGGTTAACTGCCTTGTTCAGGGGCAGAACGACAGATTTTTACCTTGTCACCTCGGGAATTTGATCTACCAACCTTTCGGTTATAGGATTAGCATTGAAAACATGACCAGCGGTCGGGAAATCATGTTATAAAGTGGCTGTAGACAACTTGAATAAAATGACAGTAAAACAGTTCATCTATTTGTTTGCTGAGTAATAGTCTGAAATTCACCTCCGTTGTATTTATTTTCCACTTTGAAGGTGAACTTTCTGTACTGCTACCATTCTCTCTCAGTCATTTTCATTCAGGCGCTGGTGCAATGAATTTGTTTATTTTAGAATGCTTTTGCATTTAATTATTAAGCTATCCTAACCTCTGTTATCTTCAACCTAGCCTATGGGTACACTCGCAATGGCCGCAATCATTGATATGAATGAGGAGGCCCTTTCTATTCACTCTATTTCTATGGGCTACACACCATCATAAACACAGGAGGAGTTTGGCTCGACACAGGCATGCTCTGGTCTCCACAGTATGGGGAAGGAGACTTGGATAAGGCAGGAATGAGAGAAGGTCTTGCCTCCCTTGGAATTGTAGTGCTTTACTGGAAGGTCCTTAGTCGGCAGGGGAATGCACAGAGAGACAAAGACGGTAGGAGAGGGAGGAGGAGTGGAGATGTCAATGTGACACAGTGGAGAAAAGAAAGTGACACAGCAGAAAATTACTGGGTGAGTTTCCATGAAGAGGAGAATGCAAGTCTTTAAGAGGCAATAGTAAATGAACACAGTTAATTGAATCAGTGATTCATTCAAATGTGAAATATGTGCATTTGGTAAAAGAGAGCAAAGGAGAGAGACAGAAAGAAGAACATTAGCCAGAAGAAAGAGAGAGGAAAACAACAAGTCAAGGAACCCTTGGTGAGTAAACAGTCACCCAGTCCCTAGATAGATCCTTCAACAGTATCTCATCATGGTGAACCTGGACCTGAGGTCTCTCACCCTGCCGGTGGGCATCATCCGTATGTTGGAGGTGGTCTTCACCTGTATCACCTTCAGTCTGGTGGCCTCGGCAGGCCATGTGCTCTCCACACACTGGGACTGGTGCATGTTCACCTGGTGCTTCTGCTGCTTCTTCTCCCTCTTCATCCTCATCATGGAGTTCACCCGCTTCAGCGCCAAGGTGGGGGATGTTTACTGTCTGGATTTGATGGAATAGATTGGTGGGAGGGGAATCTGTGGCTCACGTGTATCGTAGCTTATGTGTATCTGTCTTATATATTTCTAATGTCTATTTCTATTGTAAAGCAGTAGTAGCAGTTGCATGTTTTTCAGGAAAACATATTTTTCAGGAAAACTCTTGCCCTAGACATAACCTTTCCTCACATCTCCCCTCCTCATCATCTCAAGGTGCCCATCTCCTGGGATGACTTCACCACGGCCTTCGCCGTGCTGGCCACACTAATGTGTTTCACCTCCTCCATCATCTACCCCACCTTCTTCACCTGCCCCACCTGCTACCGCCAGATTGCTGCCACCGTCAGCTCCCTACTCTGTTTTGGATTGTACGTCGGCGAGGTGGTGTTGGCCCGCCTCCGGCCCGGTGGTGAGATCAGTGGCTTCCTGTCCACTGTCCCGGGCCTCCTCAAGATCCTGGAGACTCTGCTGGCCTGTATTATCTTTACGTCGCTGGATCCGGCAAGGTTTCTGTTTCATCCGGGACTGCAGTGGTGCGTGGCGGTTTATTCCCTCTGCTTCATCTTCGCACTCGTCATCATCTTCCTCACCGTCGGTCAGCTGCTGTCGCTCTTCCCCTTCTCGTTTGACAAACTGCTCACGGTCTATAATATTCTGGCCACCATGATGTACATGACTGCCATGGTCATCTGGCCGCTGTATAGTTTCGAGAACAACCCCCGACCCGTTCCGTGTTCCCCCTGTCCCTGGGACAATCTGGTTGTGGTGACGTTCATGACCGTGATCAACCTGGTGATCTATATTTTGGATACGATCTACTCGATAAAGGTGGTCTTCTTCAAATTGGATGAGGAATAGGCCAGATTCTCAGGAACCTTCACTCCAACTTTTCCAGAACCGGTCAATGACTGACACACTATCATATTGCATGGAGAAACTACTGTTTACTGAATAAGAAACTCCAGCACGTTGGTAATCTTGATTCTCCACACATGGTTGAAAATATCCATTTCATTTCTAGAGAATGAAGAGTTTATTTTCAAATCAATGACTGAGAGCTTGGAAGAAGAACAATTGCAGAACGTTGGCAGAACATTTGCTGATGTCTTTTGCTTCAGACATGTGGAAGATATTTAGTTATTCCTATAACACTGTAAATGAACTCTTATTGCAGATGAGGATTCTACAGGCAAGGACACACTGTTTATCACTTGTAGCTATTAAAGTGTGCAGTAGGAAGCTGAGTTAATGATTGATCGTATCGATTTCATAGAAATAAAAAATACAGAATTTTGGATCCTGATGCAAATACAATATGCAAATACAATCTAATCTGGCAACATGGTATGTATAACCGTTCCTTTGGGCCAAAGGCACTAGCAGCAATATAGATTCTGCCAATTGCAAAGGATTTGTGATCTTATATTCATGTTGACCACTTCTTTCTTGGTTGTTAGACATGTTCTCTTGTTGTACTGCTAGTTGGCTCACTAACTGCCAGATAGTTGATTACCTGCTGAAGTGCTATGTGGACTGCACACTAAAAACAAATGGTTCTACAGTATATAGTGCCAAATAATAGTTATTTGGCTCATAACGATAGTGTATCCTATTTTGGTACTATATAGAACCCTTTTTTGAAGGTTCTATAAAGAACCATGTTCACAAGGTTTTAAATGGAACTATTATGGTGCTATAAAGAAACCTTCCCTAAGGTTCTAAAAATAACTTTAAAAAAGGTTCTACATAGCACCAAAAAGGGTTCCGCTATTATTACAACCCTTTTTGGTGCTATAAAGAACCCTTTTTAATGGTTATTTATAGAACCTTTATGGAGAATGGTTATATTAAATTAAGAACATTTCTCAATCTCAAAGGTTCTACAAAGAACCCTTTGAAGAACCAGAGAGAGATATTTATTCTGGTTAGACATATACTGTTAAAATTTAATCAGGTGTGGTAGCTCTGGAACAGCTGGGGTTCTCTGAGGAGAGAATTGAGAACTGCTGGTTTAGGTATTTTTAAAAGACTGGAGTTGGAAGGGGACTCAACTCAAGAACTGATCTTTCATTATGATGTTGACCTTTTCTTAGACGCCCATAGAATAGGGAGAGGTAATCAGAGAAAGTTTGTGTACAGGACAGGGGACCTTCTCCATTGAAGTGTACCATCTTTCAGATGCAGACATAGGGTGCATTCAAAATGTCCAGTAGTGCACTATATAGGGAATAGGGTGCCATTTCGGAAGCATCCATAGACACTTCATTCTGTCTGCTTTTGAATGGGCTTGACGATTATATCCTCAAATTCATGAAAACACAGTCATGTAAGATATATAAAAACTGATATTCGTGTTTGTGGATTAATTTACTTCTGTTAGATGCCTTTCATTAACCTCTATGGGATCGGTGACCCACCCTCAGGAGGGTTGAGTTAACGTGCGCTAATGTGATTAGCATGACATTGTAAGTAACAAGAACATTTCCCAGGACATAGACATATCTTATATGGGCTGAAAGCTTAAATTATTTTTAATCTAACTGCACTTTCCAATTTACAGTAGCTATTACAGTGAAATAATACCATGCTATTGTTTGAGTGCACAGTTATGTACTTGAAAATGTATCAATAAACCAGTTAGGCACATTTGGGCAGACTTGACACAACATTTTGAACAACATTTTGAACAGTAATGCAATGGTTCATTGGATCAGTCTAAAACTTTGCACATACACTGCTGCCGTCTAGTGGCCAAAACCCAAAGGGCACCTGGACTCCTAAGTGATATGATGGCCTTTCTATTGCATTTCAAAGTTGATGGGACAAAAAATAATAATTGAAAACTCATGTTTTTTCTTTGTATTATCTTTTAGGTATGTCATTTTAGGCAAAATGTAAAACAATTTGCCTACAAAATACTTGCATAGTGTATAGCAATGATTGACAACCAAAATCTACGGCAACATGCTAACAATAGAGATGTGTGAATGATTAATGACACACATGAACCTTTGTTCCCTCTCAGCTCACTGTATGATTGAACCAGAGAGTGTTGGACAAGGGCTGTGCAACTCAAACAAATGTTCAGATATATATAGATTGTGTAAAATGTATCATTAAGAAAAGGGAATCGTGTCAGTTCTTGTCATTGTCTATCCGCAACAGTCCTACTGGTTCACGTCATTCGTTACACTCCCTGGTGTGATCATGTTAATCATTACCCAAAGGATGTGTTGATGTGGGTTGCTAGGCTGTGTTGCCATTTGTAGTTTATGACTCAATAACAATAGACCTACTGATCAACGTAACCAACATGAAAATAGCAGAAGTGATACTGTATTTTGCTCAATAAAAAGAAGTGACAGATTTCACAGTTGTAACTTCTGTCTGCTGAAGCGTGAGCTAAATAGTGGCTCAATCACATGACTGAGAATAAAAAAATCAGACTCTCATTGTACTTCTGAAAAGTTTCATTAAGTTTGATGTATAAACCAGTCTGGAGCGAAGATAGATTTGGAATATATGTCATTAGAGAGAAAAGGGCTTGTTCTTGCTGCATTGTCTATTGTCAAATAAAAAATGATTTGTCATATGCACAGGATTCAGTGAAATGTAAACAGTACAGTGAAATGCTTGCAAGCTCTCCTGTCAGCTTTTGTTGTTCTTCTGAATCGACAAAGACTGAGTTTTTCTGTTGTTGCTGTGTTTGAGCCGCTACAGTTAGTTTACATGCAAAATGTTGGGGAAGTGAGGTTTTGTGGTTTGTGCATAATGTGACTGACCGGACTCTACCTTGGATAATTTCTACAGAAGGCCACTCCGAATGACAAAGAGCAGGTAATAGTCCTGGGAAGTAAAAAGTTAGCAAAACTATGAGGTACTTAAGTTGGGACTAAAGACTTATGATTTATGGATACACTTCATTTCTCATAACTATGGACACACTTTCAAGGTGCATACTTGGACATCAGATGTGCAAACAAAGTTGAACGTTTTTCAAATAAAATGTTCACAGAATCCTTCTGTCTGGCTGGAAAAAGTAATTTTTTACAGATCTATTTCTTTAGAAATGCGATCAAGTTCACAATACATGACAGTCAAACAACTGTGCCTGCAGCCAAGGACCAAGGGTCAGTGGCAGCCAATAAATGATGATATCATATATAATCAGACCTGCCTGCAGGCTATTTCAAGAGAGAAATTGAAACTAAATGTGGTGCCATATTTCCTCTGGCCTCTCTTTCTCTCCTCTTTGGTCTGTCCTTTCTCTCCTCTTTGGTCTGTCCTTTCTCTGCTCTTTGGTCTGTCCTTTCTCTCCTCTTTGGTCTGTCCTTCTCCTCTTTGGTCTGTCCTTCTCTCCTCTTTGGTCTGTCCTTTCTCTCCTCTTTGGTCTGTCCTTTCTCTCCTCTTTGGTCTGTCCTTTCTCTCCTCTTTGGTCTGTCCTTTCTCTCCTCTTTGGTCTGTCCTTTCTCTCCTCTTTGGTCTGTCCTTCTCTCCTCTTTGGTCTGTCCTTTCTCTTCTCCTCTTTGGTCTGTCCTTTCTCTCCTCTTTGGTCTGTCCTTTCTCTCTTCTTTGGTCTGTCCTATCTCTCCTCTTTGGTCCGTCATTTTGCTCCTCTTTGGATCGTAATTTCGCTCCTCTTTGGTCCTGAGCACACTTGTCAATGGAAACTTTGATTCATGTATACATTACACTGTGAACAGCAGCTCTGATACCTCCATGGGACCAGGTTGATGCGAATAAATCAGCTTTGTGTCCGGACTTCTCTTTGTCTGTCTGGGACGTTGGGTGTGGGGGAGGCAGGTGTGCAAAGAAAAAACCTAGTACCTCCAAAAAGGTCAATTTTTTGCAGTTGTTTTCAGATCTAATACCATTGAGTCTTGGAAGTTGACACGGTGTTTCGGATGTTTTTAATTGATCCTTGAGCCATAAAACATTTACAACATATGCATGGCAATGACTACTTTCAATTTATGTAAAATAATCCAAATTGACAAAAATGTTGATAGAAGGGTTTTCAGGGCAGCCCTTGGTGTGTAGGGAAAGACTTATGCTGGGGCATTTTACATGGGTAAGGGAGTTGCCTGAACCTTTGAACACAAAGGAGGTCATAGGTTGAGAGAAAACTGACTGTCCCTTGCTGCCTGTGTGTTCTGAGTGAACCTGTCCTGCATAATCAAGGTTGGGAGTAATGGATTACATGTAATCTGTTACATATAATCCATATGCACATACAGTGCAGGAAAGTATTCAGACCCCTTCACTTTTCTACATTTTGTTACGTTACAGCCTTATTCTAAAATTGATTAAATTGTTTCCCCCTCATCAATCTACAATACCCCATAATGGCAAAGCAAAAACAGGTAAAATATTTTTTTTGCAACATTTCATATATGTATAAAAAAAAACGTAAATATCACCGTTATCATAAGTATTCAGACCTTTTACTCAGTACTTTGTTGAAGCACCTTTGGCAGCAATCACAGCCTCAAGTCTTCTTGGGTATGACGCTACAAGCTTGGCACACCTGTATTTGGCGAGTTTCTCCCATTCTTCTCTGCAGATCCTCTCAAGCTGAACAGCTATTATCAGGTCTCTCCAGAGATGTTCAATCGGTTTCAAGTCCGGGCTCTGGCAGGGCCACTCAAGGACATTCAGAGATTGTCCCGAAGCCACTCCTGCCTTGTCTTGGCTGTGTGGGTCATTGTCTTGTTGGAAGGTGAACCTTTGCCCCAGTCTGAGGTCCTGAGCACTCTGGAGCAGGTTTTCATCAAGGATCTCTCTGTACTTTGCTCCGTTCATCTTTCCCTCGATCCTGACTATTTTCCCAGTCCCTGGTGCTGAAAAACATCCCCACACCATGATGCTGCCACCACCATGCTTTACCGAAGGGATGGTGCCAGGTTTTCTCCAGGCGTGACGCTTGGCATTCAGGCCAAAGAGTTCAATCTTGGTTTCATCAGACCAGAGAATCTTGTTTCTCATGGTCCTAGAGTCCTTTAGGTGCCTTTTGACAAACTTCAAGCGGGCTGACATTTGCCTTTTACTGAGGAGTGGCTTCCGTCTGGCCACTCTACCATTAAGGCCTGATTGGTGGAATGCTGCAGAGATGGTTGTCCTTCTGGAAGGTTCTCCCATCACCACAGAGGAACTCTGGAGCTCTGTCAGAGTAACCATTGGGTTCTTGGTCACCTCCCTGACCAAGGCCCTTCTCCCCCGATTGCTCAGTTTGGCCGGGCGTCCAGCTCTAGGAAGAGTCTTGGTGGTTCCAAACGTCTTCCATTTAAGAATGATGGAGGCCACAGTGTTCTTGGGGACCTTCAATGCTGCATACATTTTTTCATACCGTTCCCCAGATCTCGACACAATCCTGTCTCGGAGCTCTACGAATAATTCCTTTGGCCTCACGGCTTGTGTTTTGCTCTGACATGCACAGTCAACTGTGGGACCTTATATAGACAGTGTGCCTTTCTAAATCATGTCCAATCAATTGAATTTACCACAGGTGTACTCCAATCAAGTTGTAGAAACATCTCAAGAATGATCAATGGAAACAGGATGCACCTGAGCTCAATTTCAAGTCTCATAGCAAAGGGTCTGAATGATTATGTAAATAAGGTATTTCTAAAAACCTGTTTTCGTTTGTCATTTTGGGTTATTGTGTGTAGATTGATGAGGAAATGTTTTTATTTAATCTATTTTAGAAAAAGGCTGTAATGTAACAAAATGTGGAAAAAGTCAAAGGGTCTGAATATTTTCTGAATGAACTGTATGCACATATTACATGTAACAGATTACAGAAAAACTGTAACTGTAATCTGTCACGTTATCAGCAAAATTATTGTAATCAGATTACAAATACTTTTGAAAAACTAAAAGATTTCTTCTAGGATAACTTTAAAATTCAGAAACGATGTCTCTGAAAACATACATTATGACACCTTTCTGTTTTCTCGATGATACTCAAATCAGCATTGAAAAAAGGTTGTAAGTTTGGTTCCACCTGAGCGAGTCTGACCACAAGTCAGAGACCACTATGATGACTCACCAAATGCATTTTATAGATTGTGGGAAAAGAGCAGGAATAGGCTTTGTAGGCTACAGTCCAAACTATGTCTTCGAATGGTGTGACTGTTGTCGTCATGCAAAGATTATACATCCAATTTGACTATAGCTTTAGCTTTCAACACCATTGTGCCCACCATCACTATGCTAAGGACCCTTGGATTAAAAACCTACCTCTGCAACTGGATCCTGGAATTCCAGACCAGCTGCCCCCAGGTGGTGAGGATAGGCAACAAAACATCCGCCATGCCGATTCTCAACACTCGGCTGATCGTGGACTACAGGAAGGCCCGATCCACATCAATGGGGCTGTTGTGGAGCAGGTTGTGAGCTTCAAGTTCCTCAGTGTCCACATCACTAAGGAACTATCATGGTCCACACACGTCAACACAGTTTTGAAGAGGGCACGACCACGCCTCTTCCCTCTCATAAGGCTGAAAAGATTTGGCATGGGCTCTCAGATCCTGAAAAAGCTCTATAGCTGCGCCATTGACAGCATCTTGCCTGGCTGCATCACCGCTTGGTAGGGCAACTGCTTGGCATCCGACCGTAAGACACTACAGATGATAGTGCGTAGGGCCCAGTACATCACTGGGGCTGATATCCCTGCCATCCAGGACCGCTTACCAAGCGGTGTCAGATGAAGGTCCTAAAATTGTCAAAGACTCCTGCCACCGAAGTTCTAGACTTTTCTCTCTGCTACTGCACGGCAAGCGGTACAATGCAGCAGGTCTGGAACCAACAGGACCCTGAACAGCTTCTACCCCCATGCCTCAAGACTGCTAAATAGTTAGTTAAATAGTTAACCAATAGCTGCATTGACCCTTTTTGCACTAACTTTTTTGACTCATCACATAGGCTGCTATTATTGTTTATTATCTACCCTGTTGCCGAGTCACTTTATCCATACTTATATATACATATCTACCTCAATTACCTCGTACCCCTGCCCATTGACTCGGTACTGGTACCTTCTGTATATAGCCAAGTTATCGTTATTCATTGTGTATTCATTCCTTGTGTTATTATTTTTTTATTTTTCAACATTTTTTATTTATTTCTCTCTGCATTGTTGGGAAGGACCCGTAAGTAAGCGTTTCACTGTTAGTCTATACCTGTGGTGTCACGTCCTGACCTTAGTTCCTTTTTTTATGTCTCTATTTAAGGTTGGTCAGGGCATGAGTTGGGGTGGGCATTCTGTTTTATTCTATGTGTGTATTTCTATGTGTTTTGCCTGGTATGGTTCCCAATCAGAGGCAGCTGTCAATCGTTGTCTCTGATTGAGAACCATACTTAGGCAGCCTGTTTTCGCCCTTGAGTGGTGGGTTGTTTTCTGTCTCTGTCCCAGACAGGACTGTTTTGTTTGTTCCGTTTTGTTATTTTTGTTCTAGTGTTCAGTGTAATTAAAAGATCATGAACACGTACCACGCTGCACCTTGGTCCTCTCCGTCTTCCACCTACGACAGCCGTTACATGTGGTTTACAAAGCATGTGACAAATAACATTTTATTTTATTCATTTAGCTATTTGCGCCTTAAAGATTTTGGTTGTTTTGTATGGCTGTTCACAAATGTACAGTATATGTGTATTTTAACCTAATAATGTTTGAATTGAAGAACATTAAGCTGCCTATCAATCATTGCTTTTGCGACCAGTGAACAGCCAGTGAAAACAGTGCAACAACTTCATAGTGAAGATCCCAGCCTATGGAACACAAGGTTGAGTCAATTCCTCCCTTCTAAACTCCTCCATGGTATTGTGCTCCACATACGGTCAGAAACAAGTTTCATTGACAAAGACCACGAGTGTGGCTTTTACTGCTCAATCTAATGAATGCTGAATAAAATAATGTCCCTAGGCCTAATGGACACATGCTCAAACTCACACATGCACCTTTGATAGATTTAAAGTGTCACCCCAAAAAAGTAAACAATAGGCCGATAACAAATGTGGGATTCATTTTTCACAAGCAAATATAACTTTTTGGTAGTTCTCAAAGCAATTAGCCCAATCAGTCAATCAAGGGGTATTAAATAATTGTAATGACTGTAAATCTGGCTTTATTTTCTATTGTAAAGATGTACCCTAATATACCCTACATAACCCATAAGGAAAAATGCAACATCAATTTAAGGTCAGCTATGTAAACTCTAACATTGATTTATCCTGCAAAATATGTTGTTCAATTGATAATATTCATTTTTCTCTTCTTCGAATATCTCAAGGGGAAAGTCATCTGAAAGTAACTGAAAGTAATCAGATTACGTTACTGAGTTTAGGTAATCCAAAAGTTACGTTACCTATTACAATTTTGGACAGGTAACTAATAATTGTAACGGATAACATTTATACAGTAACCTACCCAACCCTGAGCATAATCAAATAGGTGTTGACTTTACCTCCCTGGAATTATAGTGGAAGAGGCTGTGTTGGTGTCCTCCAATGACTTAAGAGTTTGAGAGCCAGCTATGCAGCAGAGAGGTGGTCTTACTTTGCAAGAATAATGATTTTAATCCTGTTTACATGGACACATCTGAAATCAGCCTACCTGATGGAACTTAAATAAATGCACAAAATGATTTCCAAGATGCATATTTTCAGTTTTTGTGAACTCACTCCACTCACCCATAAGAGTGGGGCTTGTGCTGCTGGAACACCACTTATGCTGTTAACGTGTCCTAATAAATGGACTGTTAACATGTCCTAATAAATGGACTGTTAACGTGTCCTAATAAATGGACTGTTAACGTGTCCTAATAAATGGACTGTTAACGTGTCCTAATAAATGGACTGTTAACGTGTCCTAATAAATGGACTGTTAACGTGTCCTAATAAATGGACTGTTAACGTGTCCTAATAAATGGACTGTTAACATGTCCTAATAAATGGACTGTTAACGTGTCCTAATAAATGGACTGTTAACGTGTCCTAATAAATGGACTGTTAACGTGTCCTAATAAATGGACTGTTAACGTGTCCTAATAAATGGACTGTTAACATGTCCTAATAAATGGACTGTTAACATGTCCTAATAAATGGACTGTTAACGTGTCCTAATAAATGGACTGTTAACGTGTCCTAATAAATGGACTGTTAACGTGTCCTAATAAATGGACTGCTTAGAAAACCAGATATTTTAATCGGCGTTATGCTTACTTCCATTTTGACCTGACTATTGCCATACGCTTCCTATTGCCATATTATGGCAATTATTATTGTGCCTGTAAACATGCTCATTGCTACATTATTAATGTCTCAGAGCACCATGGAATTCTAATTAGTCATGACATGTTTTTAACAATTGGCACATCAAATCACTTGCCCTCTGGTGGATGAATGACCACTTCTGCTCCGTACTTGTAACTACCTTGGACAAACGTCTAATAATGCAGCCAGCAGCTTGCTACAAGACTGGTTGTGAGTGTTCACTCAGCCTTACCCATTCTGTGGTGATTCACCCACCAAGCCAAGGATAGTGTTTTATTCCAGCCCCGCCTGCAGGGACAGGGAGGAGGATCTATCATGGCTCCTGAGATCCTAAATTCACCACTAATGAGAGAAAGTACTTTTATAGAACGAATGACCAACAGAGGAACGGGGAGTGACTCACACTGTGCTTTATTGAGACAGACTTGTTACTGAGTTATTATTTGGTTGTGCGTTCATGATTGCATGGTTGGGTTTTGGTCAGGACTTAATAACTGTCTTTGGATTGGTTTTGATGTGATGACTGATGGCTGGTCATGTGGTCCTTTGTGTTTTGCGAGAGAGGCAATTATTTTCTCCATCCCACCTCCATCTGTCTGGTAGTTATAAGAGCTGGTGACAGTGTGGTCTCTCACACTGTGTGTGTTCACCCATGTATATCTGTGACTGTGTTTTTCCTGCACGCGCTTGTGTGTGTGTGTGCACAGCAGTGTGTGTGTGTGTGGGTGTGTGTGTGTGCCTTTATTTGATAGAAGTCAGTTATTATTGTTTATATCTTGTATTATTGTTTATATATTATATATTGTTTATATATTATATTGTGTATATATATATATATATATATTGTATAAATATATATTAAAATGTTACCGATTCCATGATTTGTATTACAATTTCAGATGACTTCACACAGTTAAGATAGAGGTCAGTTATACACAGAGGTTTGCTGTACAGACGTGCTTTGTTCTAGAGGTCTGAGTGGGTCCTGCAGTCATCCCTTAACTCTGTCCTTCTGCAGGTAGTTGATGGGCTCCAGACATATCATTGCCAGCTGTCTGCTTCCCCAGGACCTACCAACCCAAGGCAAGACCTGCAGACTAGGGGCCTGACACTGGGTCTGGGGTCTGGGGGGAGATGGGGAGAGCTGGAGGTATGGAGCTACTGCAGATGTAGAGGGGTGGAATTAGTGTGTTATATATATATATACATGTATATATATATATATATAAATTATATTTATATATAAATTATATAAATTATATATATATATGTATATACATGTGTATGTATATATATATAATGTATATATTTTATTGAACCTTTATTTAACTAGGCAAGTCATTTAAGAACAAATTTGTATTTACAATGACGGCCTACCCAGCCAAACCCGATATATATATATATATATATACATACATGCATACATACATACACACAAACAAACGTACTGCTTAAGGGAACATACACAAAATAGGCATACTTGTGTCTGCAAGACCTATGTCTACTTGCACACACACACACACACACACACACACACACACACACACACACACACACACACACACACACACACACACACACACACACACACACACACACACACACACACACACACACATACACACATATACACACACAGAGCAGTGGTTCCCAGGAAATGCTTTTCCTTAGTGACGAAGGTGAACCACAAACGCTAACATCTGTTAACATTCATCCCGGACGAGCCCCCATATGTTACGACACCAGTAACTAGCCCAATGATTTTATTTTGCTGCACTCGTCTGGGGGTCTTAGGCCTAGCTACATGGTATGTAACCTGATGTGATGTGTGCATAAATGTGTGAGGTAAGCGTATGCGACCAGGTGTTGAATGCATGTACCCAGGAGACAACAACCTTGCCTCAGGTCCAGAGCCAGCTCCTTCTTGACCTCTTGGTTGGCCAGTCCAAGTGGATTATTATTTGTTCGGATGGTGACAAAAATAAATATACACAAAGGAAAACTACAAACATGCATTCCCCATACTAAAGTCTCAAAGCCAAGGCCTTATGGCCACCAAACCAGCCAGCAGCCTCATGGCCACCAAACAAACCTGCAGCCTCATGGCCACCAAACAAACCTGCAGCCTCGTGGCCACCAAACAAACCAGCAGCCTCATGGCCACCAAACAAACCAGCAGCATCATGGCCACCAAACAAACCTGCAGCCTCATGGCCACCAAACAAACCTGCAGCCTCATGGCCACCAAACAAACCTGCAGCCTCGTGGCCACCAAACAAACCAGCAGTCTCATGGCCACCAAACAAACCTGCAGCCTCATGGCCACCAAACAGACCTGCAGCCTCATGGCCACCAAACAAACCTGCAGCCTCATGGCCACCAAACAAACCTGCAGCCTGGGGATGCAGTGTGGAAGTGGTAGTCATGGATCTCCTAACATGAACCTTAGTTAGTATCATAACAATCAGGGACAACCAGGACTACGGTTGAGTGTCCCTCCTCTCTTATAAGATCTTATTTCTCCAGGATCCCCAGGATAGGAGAGCCATTCATCCATGAAGCACCTGAGCCGCGGTGGGCGAATTAATCGATGTCCTTCGACAGACTGATATATCACTCAGTGTCACATGACGTCATCTTCATTTGGACAGATCCACTGTGTGAGACAGACAGCATTGTGAAATTCAGGATGTGAGTAACCTGTCAATCAGCAACCTGTCAATCAAGATGTTGTCGAACCTACTTTTATTGACAGATGAGGTGTCTTTAACAAATTATTATTTGCTACCCACACACACACATTCAGAACCAATTGTACTTTCATGCATGCGCACGCAGGCCCGCACACACATATACACACATGAATACACACACACTGCCTCATGGAAGGTTATTTGTGGCACCTTTCTCTGGCAGCCTGTCTCTATGCAGCCACATTATGCCGGAAGATAAGGGGAGGCAAGGGACCAAAATCCAAGCTGACTCTGCTACTTCTGAAGTGTTAACTAATAATGAGAGGTCTTTTTTTGGGTAACCCCTGTCACACTAATCTTGGCACCACAAACCAAATGTCATGTGGCCAGCTAGACCACTGTCATACCCACTCAATATCAACATAAACCACTGACACATTTCAAAATGTAACTGATAATCACATTGAATAATTATTCTAAAACAATAGATTATTATTTCCTAGATAGTTTTCCTTGAAGGCTGAAGAACAAACCTGTTATTTTCGATGGACACATAGTTCAAGTGATTATCCTAATTACGGTTCAATTACAAAGCTGTCACTCAAATGTCTAAGGATGAAGGGGCAGAACATTCTAATAGAGAATATAGGCAGTTTTAATATTTTTATCATGTGTATATTCTAACCATAATTGGGTTTATAAAAAGCCTTTAGATGAATATTTTCAACAAGTTCATAGCTAATAGTGCTTAACTGACAGCTAATGTAATTTACATGACAGATGATGACTGATTGATTAAAATGACCAATTAATGATCAATTCATGAATTAATTTGGCTCTCCAAGAAAGGAGGAAAACACTCTGTAAAGCAGCTAATAAAATCAAAGTAATTATCTCATTAATTCATTGTTAAGGGCTTGTCCGGGCTCTCTGATTGAATCTCCACTCTGTGAAAAGTCCATCTTTTAAATTGGAAACTTGTGAGAAGTACCACTCCACATAATGAAAACAATGAAATATGGCCTGAAGGACTACAGTAGTACCATTACTTATAAGTGATGAAAAAGGAGATCTTCAGTACCCTAGATCTACCATGGAAGAGTAAGGAAAACGAGCCTCACATGAGTGTAGCTGAAAGTCTGAATATATTTGATTCTGTATGTCTGCATGAGCCACTAGACACATCTATACACTGCAGAGACAACAGAGCCTACCACAACCAGCTACATAAAGACTATGAGGAAAGCGTTCCTTTTTCAAAACAGCCACTTCCTCACCAGTTGCTTCCTTCATGTTTAATCAGTCAGCTCTTTGTCTTTGGGTATAGAGCTTAAAGGTTGGTGCAGTACTATGGAAGCCTGCAAGGTTAGAGAAAAACAATCCTCATCTACTCTTAGAAAAAAAGGTTCCAAAAGGGTTCTTCGGTTATCATCACAGGAGAACCCGTTTTGGTTCCTGGAACCAATGAGGGTTATTCAAAGGGTTGTGCAATGGGGACAGCCAAAGAACTCTTTTAGGTTCTACAGTCGTGGCCAAAAGTTTTGAGAATGACACAAATATTCATTTTCACAAAGTCTGCTTCATCAGTTTGTATGATGGCAATTTGCATATACTCCAGAATGTTATGAAGAGTGATCAGATGAATTGCAATTAATTGCAAAGTCCCTCTTTGCCATGCAAATGAACTGAATCCCCCAAAAACATTTCCGCTGCATTTCAGCACTGCCACAAAAGGACCAGCTGACATCAAGTCAGTGATTCTCTCGTTAACACAGGTGTGAGTGTTGACGAAGACAAGGCTGGAGATCACTCAGTCATGCTGATTGAGTTCGAACAACAGACTGGAAGCTTCAAAAGGAAGCTTGTTCTTCCTCTGTCAACCATGGTTGCCTGCAAGGAAACATGTTCCATCATCATTGTTTTGCACAAAAAGGGCTTCACAGGCAAGGATATTGCTACCAGTAAGATTGCACCTAAATCAACCATTTATCAGATCATCAAGAACTTCAAGAAGAGCGGTTCAATTGTTGTGAAGAAGGCTTCAGGGCGCCTAAGAAAGTCCAGCAAGCGCCAGGATCGTCTCCTAAAGTTGATTCAGCTGCGGAATCAGAGCACCACCACTACAGAGCTTGCTCAGGAATGGCAGCAGACAGGTGTGAGTGCATCAGTGAGGCGAAGACTTTTGCAGCAAAGAAGCCACTTCTCTCCAGGAAAAACATCAGGGACAGACTGATATTCTGCAAAAGGTACAGGGATTGGACTGCTGAAGACTGGTGTAAAGTAATTTTCTCTGATGAATCCCCTTTCCGATTGTTTGGGGCATCCGGAAAAAAGCTTGTCCGGAGAAGACAAGGTGAGCGCTACCATCAGTCCTGTGTCATGCCAACAGTAAAGCATCTTGAGACCATTCATGTGTGTGGTTGTTTCCCAGTCAAGGGAGTGGGCTCACTCACAGTTTTGCCGAAGAACACAGCCATGAATAAAGAATGGTACCACCACATCCTCTGAGAGCAACTTCTCCCAACAATCCAGGAACAGTTTGGTGATGAACAATGCCTTTTCCAGCATGATGGAGCACCTTGCCATAAGGCAAAAGTGATAACTAAGCGGCTCGGGAAACAAAACATCGATATTTTGGGTCCATGGCAAGGAAACTCCACCGACCTAATCCCATTGAGAACTTCTAGTCAATCCTCAAGAGGTGGGTGGACAAACAAAACCCCACAATTTCTGACAAACTCCAAGCATTGATTATGCAAGAATGGGCTGCCATCAGTCAGGATGTGGCCCAGAAGTTAATTGACAGCATGCCAGGGCGGATTGCAGAGGTCTTGAAAAAGAAGGGTCAACACAGCAAATATTGACTCTTTGCATTGACTCTTTGCACTTCATGTAATTGTCAATTAAAGCCATTGACACATATGAACTGCTTGTAATTATACTTCAGTATCCATAGCAACATCTGACAACAATATCTAAAGACACTGAAGCAGCAAACTTTGTGGAAATTAATATTTGTGTCATTCTCAAAAATTTGGCCACGACTGTAAATAGCACCTTTGTGTATTCTCTCTGGCAGTTCAATTTATCCAATGAGTTTTTCACAGCTAATCTCCAACAACCACTACTTCTACCCAGCCCAGCTTCATCTCCATCCATAGGCCCTGGCATTGGGCATGTATTCCTAATATGGACACCCATATCAGTGGATGTTTAGGAGGGCTTTGTCAATCAGAAAGAATGCAACTCATTTTCTGTCTTTATTTACTCCCTTCCCAGAGGAGTAGAGAGCCAGGACAGCACTGACCCTGCCCAAACCCTCTTCTTGTCCTCCTATCTCCTTTCCTAGTGGGTCCATTGTCGTCACTGGTCTGCTCCGTGCTCCAACCAATTGGCTGCTGTTTCTGTGAATAACAAGCACAGAGATGTATTATTTTTGTATCTTTCGTTCTTGCGTTCCAACTTGCAGACTGTCTGAAATTGAATAGAACACCAAATAGGCGTCTTACTTTTCCATATCAAATCCACCAACAGTAGCAAATATGTATGTGTATCTGTATTCTTCAGTCAGAGTTATGACTAGTAGTGGAGGGCTACACTGAACATCCATAAGCCAACGAAGATAGAAGACGTGGGTTAAAATAATATTTGAAATCCTTTCAAATACTATAGCTGTGCTTGATTAAACTTGCCTGGAGCAATAGAATAGTCTCAAAATTGCAAACCTCGCCCATCTGGCAGTCCAGGCACAATAGAACACACAAATTATTTGAAAGATTTCAAGTAGTATTTGAACCCAGGTCTGGAAGATCGTATCTGTTCTGAGTTTCTGCTGTGTGTTTATTGGTCACAGAGGGATTAGACTAGCCTTGTAATTACCAGACTGATTACCGCTGCGTAGGGAAAAGCCATGTAAGTTCGCGAGACCAGGCGGCTTGCGAGGCTGGGATTAGACAACATGGCTGAGAGAACACAGTTGATCAGGGGGAACCAGGAAGGACAAAGCTCAGAGGACAGATTGCAGGAACAGAATGTTGTGATGAAGAGAGGAAGGCTAGGGGAGAGCAGCTGATAGTGATGTGGCACATTTGGAAACAAAGACGATAAACTATTATTTTACAGCATCTGGTGGATGGAGAGGAAAGTGGGTGTTGTGGAAGCAATATTACACAGAGATAGATAGAGAGGGAGAATGACAGAGAGAAGGAAACAGACAGAGAGAGAAGGGCAAAGAAAAAGAAACACAGAGAGAGGGAGAACCATTATAGAAAGAGAAAAATGGAAGACAGAGAAAACAATGGGAGAGAGAGGGAGAGAGAGAGAGATTGAGAGGGAAAGAGCAAAAGAAAGAGATATGAGTAAAGGTACTACATGTAACAATGTAACACACAAACTGTCTCTATTGTCAAATTGACTGGGGCCAGCAAATCTCTTGTTGTCAAATTGACTGGGGTCAGCAAATCTCTTGTTGTCAAATTGACTGGTCCGTTGTTGATTGAACTCATAGCTTCTTTAAGTTTGGACAGGTCACCATACTCTCTTTGAGTGACGCATGTTCAGAGAGTGGACATAGACAATGTTGTCACACTAAGTCAAGCGAGGTGCCATGCGTCATAGGAGTCATCAACCCCAGAGGTCTTTCCTCACCCTGTTAACGTTCACCACGTCCACAGGCTTTAGAATAGTGCTATTTCTCTGTCTTTTTATGGAGTTTTTAGCTCTGCCCCTCCTTCCCTGCCTCTGTCCTCTATATATCTCTTCCTCTATTTTATGTATTTGCTCCCTCTCTCCTTACATTCTCCCTCTCCTCTCCTTGTCTATAGGGAGCCATCAATTCAGATGCTGTTGAACACTTCTCCCTCTCCTCTCCTTGTCTATAGGGAGCCATCAATTCAGATGCTGTTGAACACTTCTCCCTCTCCTCTCCTTGTCTATAGGGAGCCATCAATTCAGATGCTGTTGAACACTTCTCCCTCTCCTCTCCTTGTCTATAGGGAGCCATCAATTCAGATGCTGTTGAACACTTCTCCCTCTCCTCTCCTTGTCTGTAGGGAGCCATCAATTCAGATGCTGTTGAACACTTCTCCCTCTCCCCTCCTTGTCTATAGGGAGCCATCAATTCAGATGCTGTTGAACACTTCTCCCTCTCCTCTCCTTGTCTATAGGGAGCCATCAATTCAGATGCTGTTGAACACTTCTCCCTCTCCTCTCCTTGTCTCTAGGGAGCCATCAATTCAGATGCTGTTGAACACTTCTCCCTCTCCTCTCCTTGTCTATAGGGAGCCATCAATTCAGATGCTGTTGAACACTTCTCCCTCTCCTCTCCTTGTCTATAGGGAACCATCAATTCAGATGCTGTTGAACACTTCTCCCTCTCCTCTCCTTGTCTATAGGGAGCCATCAATTCAGATGCTGTTGAACACTTCTCCCTCTCCTCTCCTTGTCTATAGGGAGCCATCAATTCAGATGCTGTTGAACACTTCTCCCTCTCCTCTCCTTGTCTATAGGGAGCCATCAATTCAGATGCTGTTGAACACTTCTCCCTCTCCCCTCCTTGTCTATAGGGAGCCATCAATTCAGATGCTGTTGAACACTTCTCCCTCTCCTCTCCTTGTCTATAGGGAGCCATCAATTCAGATGCTGTTGAACACTTCTCCCTCTCCCCTCCTTGTCTATAGGGAGCCATCAATTCAGATGCTGTTGAACACTTCTCCCTCTCCTCTCCTTGTCTATAGGGAGCCATCAATTCAGATGCTGTTGAACACTTCTCCCTCTCCTCTCCTTGTCTCTAGGGAGCCATCAATTCAGATGCTGTTGAACACTTCTCCCTCTCCCCTCCTTGTCTATAGGGAGCCATCAATTCAGATGCTGTTGAACACTTCTCCCTCTCCTCTCCTTGTCTATAGGGAGCCATCAATTCAGATGCTGTTGAACACTTCTCCCTCTCCTCTCCTTGTCTATAGGGAGCCATCAATTCAGATGCTGTTGAACACTTCTCCCTCTCCTCTCCTTGTCTATAGGGAGCCATCAATTCAGATGCTGTTGGACACTTCTCCCTCTCCCCTCCTTGTCTATAGGGAGCCATCAATTCAGATGCTGTTGAACACTTCTCCCTCTCCTCTCCTTGTCTATAGGGAGCCATCAATTCAGATGCTGTTGAACACTTCTCCCTCTCCTTGTCTATAGGGAGCCATCAATTCAGATGCTGTTGAACACTTCTCCCTCTCCTCTCCTTGTCTATAGGGAGCCATCAATTCAGATGCTGTTGAACACTTCTCCCTCTCCTCTCCTTGTCTCTAGGGAGCCATCAATTCAGATGCTGTTGAACACTTCTCCCTCTCCTCTCCTTGTCTATAGGGAGCCATCAATTCAGATGCTGTTGAACACTTCTCCCTCTCCTCTCCTTGTCTATAGGGAGCCATCAATTCAGATGCTGTTGAACACTTCTCTCTCTCCTCTCCTTGTCTATAGGGAGCCATCAATTCAGATGCTGTTGGACACTTCTCCCTCTCCCCTCCTTGTCTATAGGGAGTCATCAATTCAGATGCTGTTGAACACTTCTCCCTCTCCTCTCCTTGTCTATAGGGAGCCATCAATTCAGATGCTGTTGAACACTTCTCCCTCTCCTCTCCTTGTCTATAGGGAGCCATCAATTCAGATGCTGTTGAACACTTCTCCCTCTCCCCTCCTTGTCTATAGGGAGCCATCAATTCAGAGGCTGTTGAACACTTCTCCCTCTCCTCTCCTTGTCTATAGGGAGCCATCAATTCAGATGCTGTTGAACACTTCTCCCTCTCCTCTCCTTGTCTATAGGGAGCCATCAATTCAGATGCTGTTGAACACTTCTCCCTCTCCTCTCCTTGTCTATAGGGAGCCATCAATTCAGATGCTGTTGAACACTTCTCCCTCTCCTCTCCTTGTCTATAGGGAGCCATCAATTCAGATGCTGTTGAACACTTCTCCCTCTCCTCTCCTTGTCTATAGGGAGCCATCAATTCAGATGCTGTTGAACACTTCTCCCTCTCCTCTCCTTGTCTCTAGGGAGCCATCAATTCAGATGCTGTTGAACACTTCTCCCTCTCCTCTCCTTGTCTCTAGGGAGCCATCAATTCAGATGCTGTTGAACACTTCTCCCTCTCCTCTCCTTGTCTCTAGGGAGCCATCAATTCAGATGCTGTTGAACATTCCTCCCTCTCCTCTCCTTGTCTCTAGGGAGCCATCAATTCAGATGCTGTTGAACACTTCTCCCTCTCCTTGTCTATAGGGAGCCATCAATTCAGATGCTGTTGAACACTTCTCCCTCTCCTCTCCTTGTCTCTAGGGAGCCATCAATTCAGATGCTGTTGAACACTTCTCCCTATCCTCTCCTTGTCTCTAGGGAGCCATCAATTCAGATGCTGTTGAACACTTCTCCCTCTCCTCTCCTTGTCTCTAGGGAGCCATCAATTCAGATGCTGTTGAACACTTCTCCCTCTCCTCTCCTTGTCTCTAGGGAGCCATCAATTCAGATGCTGTTGAACACTTCTCCCTCTCCTCTCCTTGGCTCTAGGGAGCCATCAATTCAGATGCTGTTGAACACTTCTCCCTCTCCTCTCCTTGTCTATAGGGAGCCATCAATTCAGATGCTGTTGAACACTTCTCCCTCTCCTCTCCTTGTCTCTAGGGAGCCATCAATTCAGATGCTGTTGAACACTTCTCCCTCTCCTCTCCTTGTCTATAGGGAGCCATCAATTCAGATGCTGTTGAACACTTCTCCCTCTCCCCTCCTTGTCTCTAGGGAGCCATCAATTCAGATGCTGTTGAACACTTCTCCCTCTCCTCTCCTTGTCTATAGGGAGCCATCAATTCAGATGCTGTTGAACACTTCTCCCTCTCCTCTCCTTGTCTATAGGGAGCCATCAATTCAGATGCTGTTGAACACTTCTCCCTCTCCTCTCCTTGTCTATAGGGAGCCATCAATTCAGATGCTGTTGAACACTTCTCCCTCTCCTCTCCTTGTCTCTAGGGAGCCATCAATTCAGATGCTGTTGAACACTTCTCCCTCTCCTCTCCTTGTCTCTAGGGAGCCATCAATTCAGATGCTGTTGAACACTTCTCCCTCTCCTCTCCTTGTCTCTAGGGAGCCATCAATTCAGATGCTGTTGAACACTTCTCCCTCTCCTCTCCTTGTCTATAGGGAGCCATCAATTCAGATGCTGTTGAACACTTCTCCCTCTCCTCTCCTTGTCTCTAGGGAGCCATCAATTCAGATGCTGTTGAACACTTCTCCCTATCCTCTCCTTGTCTCTAGGGAGCCATCAATTCAGATGCTGTTGAACACTTCTCCCTCTCCTCTCCTTGTCTCTAGGGAGCCATCAATTCAGATGCTGTTGAACACTTCTCCCGCTCCTCTCCTTGTCTCTAGGGAGCCATCAATTCAGATGCTGTTGAACACTTCTCCCTCTCCTCTCCTTGTCTATAGGGAGCCATCAATTCAGATGCTGTTGAACACTTCTCCCTCTCCTCTCCTTGTCTCTAGGGAGCCATCAATTCAGATGCTGTTGAACACTTCTCCCTATCCTCTCCTTGTCTCTAGGGAGCCATCAATTCAGATGCTGTTGAACACTTCTCCCTCTCCTCTCCTTGTCTCTAGGGAGCCATCAATTCAGATGCTGTTGAACACTTCTCCCTCTCCTCTCCTTGTCTCTAGGGAGCCATCAATTCAGATGCTGTTGAACACTTCTCCCTCTCCTCTCCTTGTCTCTAGGGAGCCATCAATTCAGATGCTGTTGAACACTTCTCCCTCTCCTCTCCTTGTCTCTAGGGAGCCATCAATTCAGATGCTGTTGAACACTTCTCCCTCTCCTCTCCTTGTCTCTAGGGAGCCATCAATTCAGATGCTGTTGAACACTTCTCCCTCTCCTCTCCTTGTCTCTAGGGAGCCATCAATTCAGATGCTGTTGAACACTTCTCACTCTCCTCTCCTTGTCTATAGGGAGCCATCAATTCAGATGCTGTTGAACACTTCTCCCTCTCCCCTCCTTGTCTATAGGGAGCCATCAATTCAGATGCTGTTGAACACTTCTCACTCTCCTCTCCTTGTCTATAGGGAGCCATCAATTCAGATGCTGTTGAACACTTCTCCCTCTCCTCTCCTTGTCTATAGGGAGCCATAAATTCAGATGCTGTTGAACACTTCTCACTCTCCTCTCCTTGTCTATAGGGAGCCATCAATTCAGATGCTGTTGAACACTTCTCCCTCTCCTCTCCTTGTCTATAGGGAGCCATCAATTCAGATGCTGTTGAACACTTCTCCCTCTCCCCTCCTTGTCTATAGGGAGCCATCAATTCAGATGCTGTTGAACACTTCTCCCTCTCCTCTCCTTGTCTATAGGGAGCCATCAATTCAGATGCTGTTGAACACTTCTCCCTCTCCTCTCCTTGTCTATAGGGAGCCATCAATTCAGATGCTGTTGAACACTTCTCCCTCTCCTCTCCTTGTCTATAGGGAGCCATCAATTCAGATGCTGTTGGAACACTTCTCCCTCTCCTCTCCTTGTCTATAGGGAGCCATCAATTCAGATGCTGTTGACACTTCTCCCTCTCCTCTCCTTGTCTATAGGGAGCCATCAATTCAGATGCTGTTGAACACTTCTCCCTCTCCTCTCCTTGTCTATAGGGAGCCATCAATTCAGATGCTGTTGAACACTTCTCCCTCTCCTCTCCTTGTCTATAGGGAGCATCAATTCAGATGCTGTTGAACACTTCTCCCTCTCCTCTCCTTGTCTATAGGGAGCCATCAATTCAGATGCTGTTGAACACTTCTCCCTCTCCTCTCCTTGTCTCTAGGGAGCCATCAATTCAGATGCTGTTGAACACTTCTCCCTCTCCTCTCCTTGTCTCTAGGGAGCCATCAATTCAGATGCTGTTGAACACTTCTCCCTCTCCTCTCCTTGTCTCAAGGGAGCCATCAATTCAGATGCTGTTGAACACTTCTCCCTCTCCTCTCCTTGTCTATAGGGAGCCATCAATTCAGATGCTGTTGAACACTTCTCCCTCTCCTCTCCTTGTCTCTAGGGAGCCATCAATTCAGATGCTGTTGAACACTTCTCCCTATCCTCTCCTTGTCTCTAGGGAGCCATCAATTCAGATGCTGTTGAACACTTCTCCCTCTCCTCTCCTTGTCTCTAGGGAGCCATCAATTCAGATGCTGTTGAACACTTCTCCCTCTCCTCTCCTTGTCTCTAGGGAGCCATCAATTCAGATGCTGTTGAACACTTCTCCCTCTCCTCTCCTTGTCTATAGGGAGCCATCAATTCAGATGCTGTTGAACACTTCTCCCTCTCCTCTCCTTGTCTCTAGGGAGCCATCAATTCAGATGCTGTTGAACACTTCTCCCTATCCTCTCCTTGTCTCTAGGGAGCCATCAATTCAGATGCTGTTGAACACTTCTCCCTCTCCTCTCCTTGTCTCTAGGGAGCCATCAATTCAGATGCTGTTGAACACTTCTCCCTCTCCTCTCCTTGTCTCTAGGGAGCCATCAATTCAGATGCTGTTGAACACTTCTCCCTCTCCTCTCCTTGTCTCTAGGGAGCCATCAATTCAGATGCTGTTGAACACTTCTCCCTCTCCTCTCCTTGTCTCTAGGGAGCCATCAATTCAGATGCTGTTGAACACTTCTCCCTCTCCTCTCCTTGTCTCTAGGGAGCCATCAATTCAGATGCTGTTGAACACTTCTCCCTCTCCTCTCCTTGTCTATAGGGAGCCATCAATTCAGATGCTGTTGAACACTTCTCCCTCTCCCCTCCTTGTCTATAGGGAGCCATCAATTCAGATGCTGTTGAACACTTCTCACTCTCCTCTCCTTGTCTATAGGGAGCCATCAATTCAGATGCTGTTGAACACTTCTCCCTCTCCTCTCCTTGTCTATAGGGAGCCATCAATTCAGATGCTGTTGAACACTTCTCCCTCTCCTCTCCTTGTCTATAGGGAGCCATCAATTCAGATGCTGTTGAACACTTCTCCCTCTCCTCCTCCTTGTCTATAGGGAGCCATCAATTCAGATGCTGTTGAACACTTCTCCCTCTCCTCTCCTTGTCTATAGGGAGCCATCAATTCAGATGCTGTTGAACACTTCTCCCTCTCCTCTCCTTGTCTATAGGGAGCCATCAATTCAGATGCTGTTGAACACTTCTCCCTCTCCTCTCCTTGTCTATAGGGAGCCATCAATTCAGATGCTGTTGAACACTTCTCCCTCTCCTCTCCTTGTCTATAGGGAGCCATCAATTCAGATGCTGTTGAACACTTCTCCCTCTCCCCTCCTTGTCTATAGGGAGCCATCAATTCAGATGCTGTTGAACACTTCTCCCTCTCCTCTCCTTGTCTATAGGGAGCCATCAATTCAGATGCTGTTGAACACTTCTCCCTCTCCTCTCCTTGTCTATAGGGAGCCATCAATTCAGATGCTGTTGAACACTTCTCCCTCTCCTCTCCTTGTCTCTAGGGAGCCATCAATTCAGATGCTGTTGAACACTTCTCCCTCTCCCCTCCTTGTCTATAGGGAGCCATCAATTCAGATGCTGTTGAACACTTCTCCCTCTCCTCTCCTTGTCTATAGGGAGCCATCAATTCAGATGCTGTTGAACACTTCTCCCTCTCCTCTCCTTGTCTATAGGGAGCCATCAATTCAGATGCTGTTGAACACTTCTCCCTCTCCTCTCCTTGTCTATAGGGAGCCATCAATTCAGATGCTGTTGAACACTTCTCCCTCTCCTCTCCTTGTCTCTAGGGAGCCATCAATTCAGATGCTGTTGAACACTTCTCCCTCTCCTCTCCTTGTCTATAGGGAGCCATCAATTCAGATGCTGTTGAACACTTCTCCCTCTCCTCTCCTTGTCTATAGGGAGCCATCAATTCAGATGCTGTTGAACACTTCTCCCTCTCCTCTCCTTGTCTATAGGGAGCCATCAATTCAGATGCTGTTGGACACTTCTCCCTCTCCCCTCCTTGTCTATAGGGAGCCATCAATTCAGATGCTGTTGAACACTTCTCCCTCTCCTCTCCTTGTCTCTAGGGAGCCATCAATTCAGATGCTGTTGAACACTTCTCCCTCTCCTCTCCTTGTCTATAGGGAGCCATCAATTCAGATGCTGTTGAACACTTCTCCCTCTCCCCTCCTTGTCTATAGGGAGCCATCAATTCAGAGGCTGTTGAACACTTCTCCCTCTCCTCTCCTTGTCTATAGGGAGCCATCAATTCAGATGCTGTTGAACACTTCTCCCTCTCCTCTCCTTGTCTATAGGGAGCCATCAATTCAGATGCTGTTGAACACTTCTCCCTCTCCTCTCCTTGTCTATAGGGAGCCATCAATTCAGATGCTGTTGAACACTTCTCCCTCTCCTCTCCTTGTCTATAGGGAGCCATCAATTCAGATGCTGTTGAACACTTCTCCCTCTCCCCTCCTTGTCTCTAGGGAGCCATCAATTCAGATGCTGTTGAACACTTCTCCCTCTCCTCTCCTTGTCTATAGGGAGCCATCAATTCAGATGCTGTTGAACACTTCTCCCTCTCCTCTCCTTGTCTCTAGGGAGCCATCAATTCAGATGCTGTTGAACACTTCTCCCTCTCCTCTCCTTGTCTATAGGGAGCCATCAATTCAGATGCTGTTGAACACTTCTCCCTCTCCTCTCCTTGTCTCTAGGGAGCCATCAATTCAGATGCTGTTGAGCACTTCTCCCTCTCCTCTCCTTGTCTCTAGGGAGCCATCAATTCAGATGCTGTTGAACACTTCTCCCTCTCCTCTCCTTGTCTCTAGGGAGCCATCAATTCAGATGCTGTTGAACACTTCTCCCTCTCCTCTCCTTGTCTCTAGGGAGCCATCAATTCAGATGCTGTTGAACACTTCTCCCTCTCCTCTCCTTGTCTATAGGGAGCCATCAATTCAGATGCTGTTGAACACTTCTCCCTCTCCTCTCCTTGTCTATAGGGAGCCATCAATTCAGATGCTGTTGAACACTTCTCCCTCTCCTCTCCTTGTCTCTAGGGAGCCATCAATTCAGATGCTGTTGAACACTTCTCCCTATCCTCTCCTTGTCTCTAGGGAGCCATCAATTCAGATGCTGTTGAACACTTCTCCCTCTCCTCTCCTTGTCTCTAGGGAGCCATCAATTCAGATGCTGTTGAACACTTCTCCCTCTCCTCTCCTTGTCTCTAGGGAGCCATCAATTCAGATGCTGTTGAACACTTCTCCCTCTCCTCTCCTTGTCTCTAGGGAGCCATCAATTCAGATGCTGTTGAACACTTCTCCCTCTCCTCTCCTTGTCTATAGGGAGCCATCAATTCAGATGCTGTTGAACACTTCTCCCTCTCCTCTCCTTGTCTCTAGGGAGCCATCAATTCAGATGCTGTTGAACACTTCTCCCTCTCCTCTCCTTGTCTATAGGGAGCCATCAATTCAGATGCTGTTGAACACTTCTCCCTCTCCCCTCCTTGTCTCTGGGGAGCCATCAATTCAGATGCTGTTGAACACTTCTCCCTCTCCTCTCCTTGTCTATGGGGAGCCATCAATTCAGATGCTGTTGAACACTTCTCCCTCTCCTCTCCTTGTCTATAGGGAGCCATCAATTCAGATACTGTTGAACACTTCTCCCTCTCCTCTCCTTGTCTATAGGGAGCCATCAATTCAGATGCTGTTGAACACTTCTCCCTCTCCTCTCCTTGTCTCTAGGGAGCCATCAATTCAGATGCTGTTGAACACTTCTCCCTCTCCTTGTCTCTAGGGAGCCATCAATTCAGATGCTGTTGAACACTTCTCCCTCTCCTCTCCTTGTCTATAGGGAGCCATCAATTCAGATGCTGTTGAACACTTCTCCCTCTCCTCTCCTTGTCTCTAGGGAGCCATCAATTCAGATGCTGTTGAACACTTCTCCCTCTCCTCTCCTTGTCTCTAGGGAGCCATCAATTCAGATGCTGTTGAACACTTCTCCCTCTCCTCTCCTTGTCTCTAGGGAGCCATCAATTCAGATGCTGTTGAACACTTCTCCCTCTCCTCTCCTTGTCTCTAGGGAGCCATCAATTCAGATGCTGTTGAACACTTCTCCCTCTCCTCTCCTTGTCTCTAGGGAGCCATCAATTCAGATGCTGTTGAACACTTCTCCCTCTCCTCTCCTTGTCTCTAGGGAGCCATCAATTCAGATGCTGTTGAACACTTCTCCCTACTCCTCTCCTTGTCTCTAGGGAGCCATCAATTCAGATGCTGTTGAACACTTCTCCCTCTCCTCTCCTTGTCTCTAGGGAGCCATCAATTCAGATGCTGTTGAACACTTCTCCCTCTCCTCTCCTTGTCTCTAGGGAGCCATCAATTCAGATGCTGTTGAACACTTCTCCCTCTCCTCTCCTTGTCTCTAGGGAGCCATCAATTCAGATGCTGTTGAACACTTCTCCCTCTCCTCTCCTTGTCTCTAGGGAGCCATCAATTCAGATGCTGTTGAACACTTCTCCCTCTCCTCTCCTTGTCTCTAGGGAGCCATCAATTCAGATGCTGTTGAACACTTCTCCCTCTCCTCTCCTTGTCTCTAGGGAGCCATCAATTCAGATGCTGTTGAACACTTCTCCCTCTCCTCTCCTTGTCTATAGGGAGCCATCAATTCAGATGCTGTTGAACACTTCTCCCTCTCCTCTCCTTGTCTCTATGGAGCCATCAATTCAGATGCTGTTGAACACTTCTCCCTCTCCTCTCCTTGTCTCTAGGGAGCCATCAATTCAGATGCTGTTGAACACTTCTCCCTCTCCTCTCCTTGTCTATAGGGAGCCATCAATTCAGATGCTGTTGAACACTTCTCCCTCTCCCCTCCTTGTCTCTGGGGAGCCATCAATTCAGATGCTGTTGAACACTTCTCCCTCTCCTCTCCTTGTCTATGGGGAGCCATCAATTCAGATGCTGTTGAACACTTCTCCCTCTCCTCTCCTTGTCTATAGGGAGCCATCAATTCAGATACTGTTGAACACTTCTCCCTCTCCTCTCCTTGTCTATAGGGAGCCATCAATTCAGATGCTGTTGAACACTTCTCCCTCTCCTCTCCTTGTCTCTAGGGAGCCATCAATTCAGATGCTGTTGAACACTTCTCCCTCTCCTTGTCTCTAGGGAGCCATCAATTCAGATGCTGTTGAACACTTCTCCCTCTCCTCTCCTTGTCTATAGGGAGCCATCAATTCAGATGCTGTTGAACACTTCTCCCTCTCCTCTCCTTGTCTCTAGGGAGCCATCAATTCAGATGCTGTTGAACACTTCTCCCTATCCTCTCCTTGTCTCTAGGGAGCCATCAATTCAGATGCTGTTGAACACTTCTCCCTCTCCTCTCCTTGTCTCTAGGGAGCCATCAATTCAGATGCTGTTGAACACTTCTCCCTCTCCTCTCCTTGTCTCTAGGGAGCCATCAATTCAGATGCTGTTGAACACTTCTCCCTCTCCTCTCCTTGTCTCTAGGGAGCCATCAATTCAGATGCTGTTGAACACTTCTCCCTCTCCTCTCCTTGTCTCTAGGGAGCCATCAATTCAGATGCTGTTGAACACTTCTCCCTACCCTCTCCTTGTCTCTAGGGAGCCATCAATTCAGATGCTGTTGAACACTTCTCCCTCTCCTCTCCTTGTCTCTAGGGAGCCATCAATTCAGATGCTGTTGAACACTTCTCCCTCTCCTCTCCTTGTCTCTAGGGAGCCATCAATTCAGATGCTGTTGAACACTTCTCCCTCTCCTCTCCTTGTCTCTAGGGAGCCATCAATTCAGATGCTGTTGAACACTTCTCCCTCTCCTCTCCTTGTCTCTAGGGAGCCATCAATTCAGATGCTGTTGAACACTTCTCCCTCTCCTCTCCTTGTCTCTAGGGAGCCATCAATTCAGATGCTGTTGAACACTTCTCCCTCTCCTCTCCTTGTCTCTAGGGAGCCATCAATTCAGATGCTGTTGAACACTTCTCCCTCTCCTCTCCTTGTCTATAGGGAGCCATCAATTCAGATGCTGTTGAACACTTCTCCCTCTCCTCTCCTTGTCTCTATGGAGCCATCAATTCAGATGCTGTTGAACACTTCTCCCTCTCCTCTCCTTGTCTCTAGGGAGCCATCAATTCAGATGCTGTTGAACACTTCTCCCTCTCCTCTCCTTGTCTCTAGGGAGCCATCAATTCAGATGCTGTTGAACACTTCTCCCTCTCCTCTCCTTGTCTCTAGGGAGCCATCAATTCAGATGCTGTTGAACACTTCTCCCTCTCCATGTCTCTCACTCTTTCTTTCTCCATCTCCATCTCTCTTTCAATTCAATTTCATTTCATTGCCAAAGCAAGTGAAATTAACAATAATTAAAACTGAGAAGAAACAAATGTAACAACATCAACAAAAAACTATTAACAGTAAACATTGCAGTCACAAAGGTTTCAAAAAGTTAAAGACATTTCAAATGTTATATCATCAGTTATTTTAGCAATGTGCAAATAGTTGTAGTACGAATAATAGTACAAATAGTACTACAAATACCACCAATACTTATAAACAGATAAATATTGGTGATATTTACAATGTTGTTTGTACTCCACTTGTTGCCCTTTTCCCATGGCAACAAGCCACACATCTTGTCACTGTGATTGCACACGGTGGTATTTTGCCTAACAGATGTGGGAGTTTATCAATGCTGGATTTGTTTTCAAATTCCTTGTGGGTCTGTGAAATCTGTGGGAAGTATGTGTCTCTAATGTGGTCATACATTGGCAGGAGGTCAGGAAGTACAGCTCAGTTTCCACCTAATTTTGTGGACAGTGGAGACATATCCTGTCTTCTCTTGAGAGCCAGGTCTGCCTATGGCGACATCTCTCAATAGCACTCAATTGGGTGTTTGTCCCATTTAGTTAATTCTTGGTTGGTGAGTGGACCCAGACAATTACAACCATAGAGGGCAATGGGTTTTATAACGGATGGAAGTATTTGGGATGTCAAGTTTTATGTTCCTTTTCATGGCATAGAAGACCCTTCTTGATTTGTCTTTTAGATCGTTCACAGCCTTGTGGAAGTTACCTGTGGTGTTGATTTTTAGGCCGAGTTAGGTATAATTCTTTGTGTGCTCTAGGGCAATAGTCTCACTCTCTCTATCTCTCACTGTGTCTCTCACAGAGAGTGTCAAGAGATTTATGTCAAGTATATCAAGAGATTTCCTTTGCCCACGAACACAACTCAGAGGAGTTACTTCAGCCTCAACTTACCCAGGAAAACTGTCTATTGCTCTAAATCAGGTCCCTGTTAGTAGAGAGAGATAGAGACAGAGAGAGAGAGAGAGAGAGGCCATGTTCACAATCTGTCCTGCCTACTACTTACAAAAACGACATACTGTATACTAATTGTACTACATACTATTTAGAACGTACTGTTTAGTAAAAACAAATGAAGTAAGCAACACATATTACCACACTAGGCTCATACATACTGAGAATGCATCATCTAATGGGCAAGTACGCTACTTAATATAATGTTTACATACCCTACATTATTTATCTCATATGTATACGTATATACTGTACTCTATATCATCTACTGCATCTTTATGTAATACATGTATCACTAGCCACTTTAAACTATGCCACTTTGTTTACATACTCATCTCATATGTATATACTGTACTCGATACCATCTACTGCATCTTGCCTATGTCGCTCTGTACCATCACTCACTCATATATCTTTATGTACATATTCTTTATCCCTTTACACTTGTGTGTATAAGGTAGTAGTTTTGGAATTGTTAGCTAGATTACTCGTTGGTTATTACTGCATTGTCGGAACTAGAAGCACAAGCATTTCGCTACACTCGCATTAACATCTGCTAACCATGTGTATGTGACAATTAAAATTTGATTTGACGTTGATTCCCAGCATTAGTTCATTTTAGAACAGTGCATCCACTTATCTGATTATCAGCTTTAGTCAAACCCGTGGGTCTGGAAAGATCATTCTCTTCTTCAATAGTGTGCAGCAAATTCTACTAGATGAACAACCGAAATGAGTATGACATCCTGGCATTTAAAGCAAACTCAATTGTAGAAAATGTGCATACCGAAAATGCCTACTATTTAGAACACGGGTATTCGGGACACGGTCAGAGCGAGGGAGAGGGAGAGGGAGGGAGAGAGCGAGAGAGAGAGAGAACCAGAGAGAGAAAGGGAAAGAGAAAGACAGGAAGAGAGAAATGTACAGTCACTCTAACCTATAATAGTCCTTAGTAAGTGGTGACACTATAGTGGTCCCTTGACCTGTGCTACACACTGCCACAGCCTGGAGGCTGCCCCGGGGCACTGGGTAATCTCATGGTGGTTAGCGGCCCGTCTCAGGGCTACGGGAGGCTGCCCCGGGGCACTGGGTAATCTCATGGTGGTTAGCGGCCCGTCTCAGGGCTACGGGAGGCTGCCCCGGGGCACTTGGTAATCTCATGGTGGTTAGCGGCCCGTCTCAGGGCTACGGGAGGCTGCCCCGGGGCACTGGGTAATCTCATGGTGGTTAGCGGCCCGTCTCAGGGCTACGGGAGGCTGCCCCGGGGCACTGGGTAATCTCATGGTGGTTAGCGGCCCGTCTCAGGGCTACGGGAGGCTGCCCCGGGGCACTGGGTAATCTCATGGTGGTTAGCGGCCCGTCTCAGGGCTACGGGAGGCTGCCCCGGGGCACTGGGTAATCTCATGGTGGTTAGCGGCCCGTCTCAGGGCTACGGGAGGCTGCCCCGGGGCACTGGGTAATCTCATGGTGGTTAGCGGCCCGTCTCAGGGCTACGGGAGGCTGGTGGGGGCAGTTGGGGATGGTGGATTGAGAAGTAAGGAAAAGGGGGATTTGAAGACTTGTAATGGAGAGAATAGGGCAGTGAGGAGGAGGAGAGGAGAGGGAATGAAAGGACAGGGAGAGGTAGGCATATGTCTACAAGAAGGTATAAGGTAGTGAGAAGGAGGGGAAGAGAGGACAGTTTACCTCCTGGGTAAAGCTGGGCAGTGGAGGTGGACTCTTAGACATATCAGTTCATTCATCAGAGTGACAGCTATAAAGTGACTAGTCGGCCATCTTGAGTCAGATTGTCTCAGGAGACATCGTTCCCACTTCCCAGGAAATCACTGTCATATATCTTCACCCCCCCTTTCCTCCCTCCCTCTCTCCCTCCCCCAGCCCTCTTCACCCCCCTTTCCTCCCCCTCTCTCGCCCTCTTCATCCCCCTTTCCTCCCTCCCTCTCTCCCTCCCTCAGCCCTCTTCATCCCCCTTTCCTCCTGCTCTCTCGCCCCTACTGTATTATGTCCTTAAGCCCCACCCTGCAATGCAATGTCTGTCTGTCTGTCTGTCTGTCTGTCTGTCTGTCTGTCTGTCTGTCTGTCTGTCTGTCTGTCTGTCTGTCTGTCTGTCTGTCTGTCTGTCTGTCTGTCTGTCTGTAAGTAAAGGGGCTTTATTGGCATGGAAAATATATGTTTACCTTGCCAAAGCAAGTGAAATAGATAATAAACAAAAGTGAAATAAACAATAAAAATTAACCTTAAACATTACACTGACAAAAGTTCCAAAATAATAAAGATAGGTTGAATTTACAATGGGGTTTGTTCTTCACTTGTTGCTCTTTTCTTGTGGCAACAGGTCACAAATCTTGCTGCTGTGATTGCACACTGTTGTATTTCACCCATATAGATATGTGAGTTTATCTCTCTCTCTCTCTCTCTCTCTCTCTCTCTCTCTCTCTCTCTCTCTCTCTCTCTCTCTCTCTCTCTCTCTCTCTCTCTCTCTCTCTCTCTCTCTCTCTCTCTCTCTCTCTCTCTCTCTCTCTCTCTCTCTCTCTCTCTCTCTCTCTCTCTCTCGCTGTCTGCTTTGTAATATTTTTAAAGTTGAAAGTCAAACACTGCAACTGCCACAGGATTACAAAGGATACTTTACATGTCATATAATTGGCTGTGTATGACCCAGGACATTGCATTGACCCAGGCCAAAACGGGTCTTTTGTCCAATCACATCAGATCTTTTCACATCAGCTCTTTCTCAGAGCTGATCTGATTGGTCAAAAGACCAATTAATGAAAAAAGTACCAGAATTGGGCTGCCTGTCTAAATACAGCCTTACTTTCTCTCTCTTTTTCTCTCTGTTTCCTATATACGCTGAATGCACAAAACATTCGGAACACATTCCTAATATTGAGTTACACCCCCTTTCACTCTCAGAACAGCCTCAATTCATCGGGGCATAGACTCTACAAGGTGTTGAAAGCGTTCCACAGGAATGCTGGCCCTTGTTGACGCCAATGCTTCCCACAGTTCTGTCAATCTGTCTGGAAGTCCTTTGGGTGGTGGACCGTTCTTGATACACACGGGAAACTGTTGAGCGTGAAAAACTCAGCAGCATTGCAGTTCTTGAGAAACCGGTGCACCTGGCATCTACTACCATACCCTGTTGTTGTCCATTCAACCTCTGAATGGCACACATACAGTACACAATCCATGTCTCACTTAAAAACCCTTCTTTAACCTGGCCAGTCATGGAAAGAGCTTTGTACACTTAGTGTTTTGTACACTTAAGGTTTTGTACACTTAGTGTAGTCTTCCATATAATACAAATAACCCAAGGGCATACTAAACAATAACACAAGGCAATGTTAAAACACAAAAACACATCCCAGTAGTATAGGCAGGAAGTTGAGGGATGAGTCAAATATATAAACCGGTTTCTCATGGTCCTGTTCTTGCCAAATCCAGACATATGAACATAATCAGTACAACTTTGGCCACATGGGATTGATAGATAGGCAATACTTAAACAGTGATGGAGGGTAGAGGTCAATCCCAGTCCTCTGAGAGAAGAAGAAGAGGGAGAAGGAATACAGGAGGAGCGAGGAGTTGGAAAAAAACCATTCTATTATGTTTTGTTTTGGAGTTCCTTGAAATTGCTGTTGTTTTGTGTTAAAGTAAAATGTTAGAAAGGAAGGATAATCTCACTTTTATGTGCTATGATTTTGTGTTTTGCATTGTGTGTGTTTTGTGTTTCTGTTGTATATTTTCTGTTGTTGTTGATCACTGTCATACATTAAAATTATAGAAGTAAAATCTTTGAAAATAAGCATAATCACATGTATGTGCTATGCCAATAAAAATGAGTGCCTGAGTGCCAGTCTGTTTGTGCTATCATGCCAACTCATTGTCACTTAATGGCTGCATTTACACAGGCAGCCTAATTCTGATCTCTTTTCCACTAATTGGTCTTTTGACCAGTTACATCAAATCTTTTCACTTCAGATCTTTTTCAGAGCTGATCTTATTGGTCAAAAGACCAATTAGTGAAAATAAGATCAGAATTGGGAGGCCTATTTGAAAGCAGCCATTAAGTCAAATATATAAACCTGTTTTTCATGGTACTCTTCCTGACATTTCCATTGTTGGTTCACCACAGAGGTTTGAAGTAAATCCAGACATATGAACATAATCAGTAAAACTTTGGCCGCAAGGGGCCACAAGCATAAATCAACTGATGGGGGCTGTAGGTCAGTGTTTCCCAATCCTGGTCCCGGCCATGAGGACCATAAGGGGTGAATATTTTTGTTTTTACCATAGCACTAACACATTGAAACAAGTAATCAACTCATCATAAAGCCTTTTATCATTTCATAAAAGGCTGTGTTGGTGATAGGGCAAAAACTAAAACGTGCACCCCGTTGGTTCCCCAGGACCAGAGTTTGTAATTTGAGAAACAACTGGTGCATGTGCTTTATAAGGATTTAAACTTGTATGTGACTTGTCTAGGCCCTACTGCAACAGAGACAGTAGTGGTCATACCAAGATGGATCATCTGTGGTTGTGGTTATTTCCTCTGGAAGGACTGACATACTGTATGTCTTCCAGGGGAAACTTGATAGGTTTCTGTGCATCTGGATCCCCGTGGTTTGGTATATGGGAGAGGATGCAGTGTTTAGAGGGGTTGGCGAGCCCGTAAGAGAAGAAGACGAGGGACAAGGGAAGGAAAGGAAGAAAGAGTGATGAGTTGGAACATGGTGACAATGCTGGATGTTTCTTCTTCTTTTTCTAGTATGTTTTTGGAGTTCCTTGACATTGTTGCTGTTGTGTTGTACATTGTGTTGTGTTGTACATTGTGTTGTGTTGTACATTGTGTTGTGTTGTATATTGTGTTGTGTTGTACATTGTGCTTGTGTTGTATGTTTTTGGAGTTCCTTGACATTGTTGTTTTTGTGTTGTGTTGTACATTGTGTTGTGTTGTACATTGTGTTGTGTTGTACATTGTGTTGTGTTGTACATTGTGTTGTGTTGTACATTGTGTTGTGTTGTACATTGTGTTGTGTTGTATGTTTTCGGTTGTTGTTGGTGACTGTCACGTGTTTTAAATTATAAAAGTCAAATGTTTGAAAGGAAGGATAATCTCACATTCATGTGTAAAAAAGTCATACAAATTTAGCATGAGTGTCAATCTGTTTGTTTCCGTCATGACAACTCCTTATCACTCGTTATCATGCCAAACATGTTTGTCTTGACAATGAGCAATGGGGTTGGGACCAGGCTAATGCCCACATTCCACCCTGACAATGATCTCTACTTAGGCCACAAGGGTGTGATAGAGGGCCATAATCAATCATCTAATGGAGGGTATGAGTCAGTGTTTCCCAATCCTGGTCGTGTGACCCTATGGGGTGGATATTTCTGCTTTTGCCCTAGAACTAACACATTTTATTAACTTGGTTCAACTCATCATCAAGCCTGATTATTTCAACCAGGTGTGTTGGTGATAGGGGAAAAAATGATCATTTTGGGTTCCCAGGAAAATAAAGTGTAATTTGGGAAACAATTATGTATTTTTTTTTTAACTAGGCAAGTCAATTAAGAACAAATACTTATTTACAATGACAGCCTAGGAACAGTGGGTTAACTGCCTTGTTCAGGGGCAGAACAACAGATTTTTCCCTTGTCAGGATTCAATGTAGCAACCTTCCGCTTACTAGTCCAACGCTCTAAACACTACCTGCCACCCCATGTATGTGCTTAAAGGGTATTCAGACATGTTTGGCTTGACAAGCACACACACATAACTTGGACCAGGCTAATAGAAATTACTGGAATACATGTCCATGCAATATTGTATGTCTTAAACAAGATGAAAGACCCCATGCTGGTAGAGGAATCCATTTTCTATGATCTTAGTTCATTAGTGTCTGACACCCAAACCATACAACCATTCATCTGTCAACATAAAACAACGTGAAAGCATTCCAAGCCAGAAATCACAGCCGTGGGTTTATCCTATGGGGAGAGAGTCACAAATAATAAACTCTGTATTAGGAATATAGCCAATATAGTGATATAAACATATTCCCTCTCAAATTAATGTCTTGAACCATACATCAATCCAAGTGTAGAATCTTTTTTTTTTTTTGAGAATCCTGGATAGTCCTAGCCTAATTAAAAAACATATACATTTTAACAAGATTTAAAAACATTTTTTTTAAATGGTAAGACTGATATTTGGAAAGGTGTAAATAAAGTTAATGATGCTAAAAACAACTGCTGTGCAAAGATTTCATCAGTCAGCTTGGTCTCATATAATAGATGTAACATAGTAAACGAAGATCAGAGTAACTCAATTTGTATGATATGTTACATTTGTTATATAACACGAATGTCTAGCGCCCCAAAGGTTGCGTGTTCGAATCTCATCATGGACTTTGGCACTTTAGGTAATTAGCAACTTACTAATGAACTACTTGCTACTTTACAACTACTTAGCATGTTAGCTAACCCTTCCTCTAACCATAACACTTTAACCTAATGCCTAACCTTAACCCTAACCTTAACCACCTAGCTAACGTTAGCAACAACAAATTTGAATTCGTAACATATCATACGCATTGCAAATTCACAACATATTGTACGAATTGCAATTCTTAACATATCATATGAAATTGATGATAGATATCCACACATGTATAAATACCATACCAAATGTTACATATAATTCTAATTTGAACATCCACGATTGTCCTTTACTATGTTACGTCTAACCCTGAGTCCAGGTTGCATCAGTCCTATTGCCTTAGCTTGTGCAACAGGTGAGTACTGTATGTATGGCTTTATGGTGGATCAGTAGCTATTGGTGAGAGACCTGCTCAGAAGCATAGTGACGTTGTCACGCTATTGTGATATATAAATACCAGCGCAGCAGCCAGCCTCCCTCTCCAAATGGACTAGCCGAAAAGCTCCAGATGAATTAACTGCATTCCCACCTTCAAATGAATTCTGCACCCTGCAGAGCTGGAGCTTGCTGTTTTACTTTGCTAACAGTAAACTACACATTCATCACAATCAAACAAGATACTTTGATTTGATATGAAAATGTATCTTAGTTTACATAACAATAATGATTAGATTGTGGGCGTTTTGAGATCAGCAAAGATGCAACAACGGATTATTGAGTGTGTGCTGCTCCCGCTTGGAATTGAGACGAGGACTTGTTGACTTGATCGTTGTGTAACATAGTCAACGTTTCGTTGCTTTGATACAAGTCTTTAACAGCACCACGTCGATAAAGGCGCGCGTCTGAAGTGGAAAAGACATGGAAATGCGCACAGCGCGAACGGCTAAACTCGGACGTGCCATGGACAGTGTATGAAACGCTCAGGTAAGTCTTTCAATAGAAATTAATAAAGCGAGCAAATATGTTAGTTTTTTTCATGGGAATTATTAAAACAAGATTAAAGTTACATGGTTTAATATGTCCCTAAGCAATGTAATATTAGGTTTGAATTATTGGTGTGCTTGGTGAAAACAAGACTACTCTAACACTTACGGAGGAGCTACTGTACACCTGGATGGCGCGTACCCAAACTGTGAACAGGACGTTAGTGCAGTAATTTTACACGCTACACCAGAGAGGGAAACAGATGCGTGGGTGGAAGCAGAATCAGTAGTACTAGATCTCTTCTGCAAGGAATCTCTTGATTTGGGGTCCAATGTGTGTATATGACGACAACCATATTTCTCATTACATCAAAAATAAAGCTGAGTAAAAATTCTACAACCATCTGCAGTCAATTCATTAACCTCATTCATTAATCAACAATTGAACAGTTGCTGGCTAGCTGCAGTGGTGGCCTGCCCATTTGGGCTTTAGGGGCAGAACCCCACATGTGATTGGTAAAATTGTAAAAAAAAGAAAAGATATATAATTCATGATTATGTTTTAAATGTTTCATAAAAGTGTGGCAAATGTGTACATTTCCCTGTTTAAAAAATATATTGTTCAAAACAAGTGATGCAGTCACTTACTACTCTGCCCCTCATTGACTCAGCAGCCCAGTGGGCGCATAGGCCGTGCGAACTTTGCTTGGATTGTTTTGCCACCTATTTTATATGAGGGAGAACTGCCCCAATGAAATCACAATTTTATAGCATACATTTTTACAGCACTAAATAAATGGACCACCCTGGAGTGCTCAAATGTTCACTCAGTCAGAACTTCTGGGTCTGCTTTAGTCTTCCTCCCAATGAGTCTCTCACACCAGACAGCTTACTTCTGCTTGAGACTAGATCTGCTCTATCAGGTACAGATGACGCTAAAGCAAAAAGCTAATTGTATTTAACTTGTAAATAATCACAACAGTCATGGAAGCCTGAGACCTGATCAACCGTACATCTACATCCAACAAGAGTCAAAGGACAGAGCTATACACTAGCTAGAACCTTCTCATCGCAGATCTGGTTGGGCAAAAAAAGCATGACTGTGGCTGGTCAATTGTATTGTTTTCCCCATGGTGTTTATCAGGCGACATGTTGTGTTGACTTACACAGCGTAAATCTGTGTTTATCACAAAGCATGATCAAATTAATTAGCTAGTTATAGTAACTTTGAGAAACATTGTGAAATAGTTTGGTAGTGTCATGACATAAGGCGAGACACAGGAGGCATATGGTTGGAGTCTTACAATGTTTATTAATACAAAAGGAGTAGGCAAGACAATGGTCATGGACAGGCAAAAGGTCAAAACCAGATCAGAGTCCAGGAGGTACAGAGTGGCAGACAGGCTTCTGGTCAAAGTCCAGAAACAGGCAAGGGTCAAAACCAGGAGGACTAGAAAAAGGAGAAATGCAAAAAGCAGGAGTACGGGAAAAACGCTGGTTGACTTGGAAACATTCAAGACGAACTGGCACAGAGAGACAGGAAACACAGGGATAAATACAGTGGGGAAAATCAGCAGCACCTGGAAGGGGTGGAGACAATCACAAGGACAGGTGAAACAGATCAGGGCATGACAGGTAGATTTTTGGGTCATTTGAACCCTTTATCTACCTTTGATAAGCAGATAGCTAGCTATAGCTAGCTGGTAGCTTGTTAGCTCCCATGCCAATTTCAAGTCTTTCTAAACGAATATCTGACTAACTTGGAAATAGGAAGTTATTTCAGAATGAAAGTTAACTTGCTAGCACATCATGCTTTGTGACATTATGTTAGCCATCCACAGTTAGATAATGTGTTTTCACTTATAGCATCTGCATGCTTGTTGCATTCTCCCTGGGGCACTTGTTCATTTGTGAGCTGGCTGCTCATTCTAAATAGACCCCCACCCCTGGGTTTCAACCAATCACAGCCACCACTGGCTAGCTGTCTGTACTTTGTAGGCCAGAACAAATGCACATCAATTGATTTTGTTGACAAAACATACCTGGTTCTCCGAGGACGGTGGCTACAGCATTCCATGCTTTTTCTTTGGACAAAGCGTCCTTGTATTTGGGGTTGCTGAGGGTCGTACAGCAAAGGGTGCTTCTCAACTTCGATGATCAAACGGGTGGCATCCATTTTGCCAACTTTGTCCTGTCAAATCAGAATAACTTCTAAGGAGGGTTGGGGGAGGGTCTACTCTACAGCATCCTCTGCCTCTAAAGATAATACAAGGTAGACCATCAGCTCTGCAACTGCCTTTCGGTTCATCAGCTGGTTTGAACGTTTAAATGTTTCTAATAAACCTATTGCTACTATACATATAACCTACCTCCAGGGGCGGCAGGGTAGCCTAGTGGTTAGAGCGTTGGACTAGTAACCGAACAAATCCCCGAGCTGACATGGTACAAATCTGTCGTTCTGCCCCTGAACAGGCAGTTAACCCACTGTTCCTATATAAGAATTTGTTCTTAACTGACTTGCCTAGTAAAATAAAGGTCAAAAATAAAAATGAACTAGGAAGACAACAATCAAATGTATTTATAAAGCCCTTCTTACATCAGCTGATGTCACAAAGTGCTGTACAGAAACCCTGCTTAAAACCCCAAACAGCAAGCAATGCAGGTGTAGAAGCACCTAAAACTACAGTTTTATTTTTATGTGATTTTCATACAGGTAGCCTTCTACTATTGCCACGTCCGTCTTATAGAGGAGACCAAGGCACAGCATGATGAGAATACATTCTTCTTTAAATGAACGAAGAACACTTAACTATACAAACCGAACATGATGCTATGAACAACAAATGTCAACACAGGCAACTATACATAGACATAACGACACAGGCAACTATCCAAGGAATATGGCTACCTAAATATGGTCCCCAATCAGAGACAACGATAAACAGCTGCCTCTGATTGAGAACCAATCTAGGCAACCATAGACATATATACACCTAGACTAGAAAACCCCATAAACATACAAAAACCCAGAGACAATACAGAAACTACACAAACCACCCTTGTCACCCCCTGACCTAACCAAATAATATAGAAAACAAAGATAACTAAGGTCAGTGCGTGACAACTATTGTGTTGATGTAACCTACTACTATTATTCATGTTTCTATTACATTTTCACTATGAAGCTGAGTGAATATGTTTTTTAAGTGTCAAAAAAAGATTTAGGCACTTTGTATGGTGTTTACGCATGTGGATCTGAGAAAAATAGACTCCAAACCTAATTTTAGGTTGCTGCTACAGCAGCTGCACAACACCTAGACTTTATGCACGTGCTGATATAGTAAGTAACATTGACTACAGAATGACTCTTATCAACTCCATATCAAGCAAGTCTCACGGAAATCCACGCGTGGCATAGCTAGCCCGTTACATACTCTTATTATTATTAGTGTGCTTGCTGAAGGCAAGACCACTCTAGATCTCTTACGTAATAATATGAATCATATTTTGGGTGGCATAAATTAACGTGGGCTTGAATGAGAACAATTGTAATACATTGGTAGGTATTCAACATTGTCCTGCTCCTAAGCTAATTAAGCTACAAGAACTACTTTAAAATGTTCAGGCTATCCTAACTACAAAATTCCATAAAACCTTTCTAAACTACATAAATAAATGTATTTGCATAAATTTGCATAACACTTAATGGATTCAATGCCAGCCATAAGAACAAAGTGGTGGACATTTTAAAAGCTACCGCTCTTTAACCATTTCAGCTACAAACATTAAAACAACTTTAAAAATGTCAAAACTTTATAAATTATAACTATTGACATTTGCATAAATTACCCATCTAAAATAGCAGTAACTCTTGAACCACTCAAGTTAGAAACACCAAACCAACTTTTACTTATTTAGGCTATCAATCAATCAATCAATCAATCAATCAATCAATCTTTCAATCTAGCTACTTTTTCAACTGTAACCGGTCACTACGATTACTACTGCAGTCACTAGCACTACCATAAATACTTCAAGACAAGCTAGCAAGCACACACATATTCTTTAGGAAATGTACTTTTCCAGTATGTATGTGTTATTGTTTTCACATGGCTGAACCAACTTTATATGTATTATACAATTGTAAAATGGGAACAATTCAAACATGAACATTTTTTGCCTGCAGGCTTTTGCATTGATATGCAGCATTGCCTGTGTCTAGTTTTTTTATTAGTTCACTGACTGAATGTGAAACTATCTGACTTGACGTTAGGTATTTGCCCAGCGTCACTTATACATAGCATTTTACTGTGACTGAAGTCACCCGGAGATGAGCTGATTTATTGCCAGGACATCCATGTCTTTAAAGATAAGAATGTTCCAATGTGGTTAGCTAAAAATGTCATAAGATACTTCACAAGGCCATCATCCAGAGTTTCAAATGAACAGATATGCCACTTTTCCAGTTCGTTCTTGTTGCAGGTCGCGTTGACAGGAATTAGAATTTGACTATAGAAAACCATGCCTTTGTTATGTGTGACATGACAATTGGAGAGAAAGAAGATTACACAGGCAGCCAAATTCTGATCTTTTGCCCAATTATTGTCAAAAGAGCTGATCTGATTGGTCAAAAGACCAGTAAGCAGCTAAATATCCGAATTGGGCTGCCTGTGTAAATGCAGCCAAAGAAGAGGTGTGGAAAGAATGTCACCATGCAGGTTTGCAGATAGTTACCACATTTCCATCCAACCATTTTTCTGTGTAAAAGGTAAGTGGTATGTAGGAGGGCATTTTCATCGCCATGTGGATTTCCACAAGTGATCACATAACCTTTCACATGTGAATTCATGTTGTTTTGGAACACTTCACAAGTGATGATATTTCACATTAACCTTCACATGTGAATTCATGTGGTTTTGGAACAGTTCATAAGTGATGATATTTCACATTAACCTTCACATGTGAATTATAATGTTCACATAATGCACTGCAAGCAAAAATGTGTCGTTAAGATGTCCCTGGAACATCCTGAAATAGCCACAGTGTTTTCTACTTACAAATGTGATGTACATGATTACATTGTGTATGTATATTTATACAGTCATTATTAGTCAACATGTTCTCACCCGGGATTTGAACTCACAACTTCTTAGTTCCTGGTATTCTGATTCTCCTGCTATGCCACCATGGCTGTGTGAATAACTGAGTTCACCTGTACACTGAGTTCACCTGTACACTGAGTTCACCTGTACACGGAGTTCACCTGTACACTGAGTTCACCTGTACACTGAGTTCACCTGTACACTGAGTTCACCTGTACACTGAGTTCACCTGTACACTGAGATCACTTCCGACACTTTGGACTTCAAAGTAAATCTCAGCATTGTATGAAGAAAAACTATTTGATTTATCATAGTGATTCAGGAGTAACGTTTAAACATAATAACATTAGACAACTATACAAAAAAATATCTAATTGCTGAAATAAGTAAATAGAATCAATTATGAGAGAATAGTCAGATTAACTGATAACTAAAATAGCAGTGCAGATGGTACTCTTTTGCTAAGTGCAGAGATGTTTTATAGGTCCTGAATCTGATGGGCCTTCTGAGAAGGTTACAGACTTTGTGGTGCAGCAGAAACATCAGCATACCCAGGTGGGGTCATATTGAAAAGTCACTACTACGTGATCATGCCAAATGTAATCATATTGTCAATGATACAAGATTTATACACCATTTTAGCTGAACAGCATACCACTAACTTAAAACCTCCATTTCATTACTTCTCTTACAACAACAAAAAATCACATGAAGAGAATAACATGTTTTCACTCATTTCAATTTTCACGTGAAAATTAAATGAGCATTTTTACATGTGAAAACTTAACTTTCACATGTGGAATTGCATTTTCACATGTCAAAAACTGTCACTTGAAAATCTAACTTGCACTTTAACGGGAAAAACTTTAAAAAGTTGTCACATAGTTTCATGGTATGAAATTTTACATCCCCATGTTGTCACATTTATTTCACATGAGATCATGTTTTTATATGTGTAGTTTCATGTTGTCACATGTTTCTTTTCCATGTTGTCACATGTTATCACATTAACTTCACATAAGATCACATATGAAATTGATATGGTTTTTCCTGTAAGGGAACTGCAGTCACTATCACTACTATAATGTATTTCAAAACTATAAATACTTTAAGACAAGCTATCAAGCACACAAATGTTCTTTAGGAAATGTACTTTTGTAGTTTGTTTATTTCTTCCACTCAGTCTAGCACTTAAACCGCTTACGCATTCAACACTAAACAACAGCCCAACTTCGATTGCTTGAGATTTTTTCCCTTCTATTTCTACCTTTTCTACTACAACATTTCTTAAGTGCATTTCACCAAATGCATTTCAAGGGCAATACAAGTGCCTGTAACACTTTATTTTAAGGGTCCATAATGAACCATTTATAAGGCATTTAAAGGGCATTTGCTTACCATTTATTAATCATTACTCCCACATTTGTAAACGTTAGTAAGCTAATTATTCACACGTATATATCTTTCCTTTAACATCCTGTGTTGTGTGCTTATTCTTTTACCAGGTACTACAGAATGTCTACCAATGGCATGCCCATCTTTTTTACACTGGTCACTCCAAACATTTATGGAAGATTTATATACATAGCACTCACTTTAGATGAAAGAATGCAAAAATAGTTCACTTGATTAGTAAATGGTTTATTCATGTGGGAGTAATGCTTAATAAATGGTGAACAAACCATTTATAAATGGCTAATAAATGGTTTATTGCAGATCCTTAAAATACCACTTGAATGGTCAAACCTTAACGCTACTCCCCTTGAACCGTTTAAGCTATCAAAACCAAACAAATGTTGAAATATGCAGACTGAAACAATATAATAATTGCGCACAGCTTTTTGATACTATTTATACTTTTCGAACCAGAAACATTTGAAATGTGCATTACAATGGTAACATTAAGAAGCCAGCATACATCCAAATGAGGAAAAAATATATTACCCTTCAGAAATACTTGTAATAGGCCTTTGATTATTTTGTAATTTAAAAAAAAGTAAGGGCAGATTGCATCATCTGTGGATCTATTGAGGGGGTATGCAAATTGGAGTGGGTCTAGCGTTTCCGGATGAAGGAGTTGATATGAGCCATCACTGGCCTTTCAAAGCGGTAGTCATTTAGGCAGGTTACCTACGCTTTCTTGGGCACAGGGACTTTGGTGGTTTTGTCTGAAATGGCTAAATGTATCAACTTGACCAATCCACATTTTGTATTTTGCCCTCAAAAACATATATTTTTTAAAAGATCAAATGTTTTGTGGATTTTCTATGTAACTTTCTTTTAGTAATATTTTGTTGTCCTTTATGGCTTAACTTGGAGACATAACCAGGGTTTAAATTGGACCCAACCCGCCAGGTAACACTCCAAATGAATGGCTCAGAAATAAGAAAGAATCATTTTTAACACACTTTAATTATTATACTCAGATAGGCTAGGTTGCCTTTTTACAGAATGGCATTACAGAATTTGCACTTCCAAATGTGGAAACATTGCTACTGCAGCATGCTAACAACACCTTTTCACATGTGAGGTGAATAACACTATTTCACCATCACACGTGAAAGGGAGATTTTCACCTGTGGAGTTTTCGTACATGTGAAAATGCAAATGTGATTTTTACACGGTTGTTTTTTACATGTCTTGGTGTGGGCTCTGGAGTGGAACAGCGGTCTAATGCACTGCATCACAGTGCTATAAGTGTCATTACAGACCCTGGTTCGATTCCAATCACATCCGGCTGTGATTAGAAGTCCGATAGGACGGCACACAATTTGATTTTAAAATGTTGAACTGCATATCTAAAATTCACATGTTGAAGTGAAACAGCTAATTTCACATGTGCAACTGCAACTCACATGGAAAGATGGTGTTAATATGTGAACTCCACATGTGAAACTGCACATTTTACGTCCTTTTTTATAAAGGGAGTATGCAACAGAAAAATCAAAGAATCCCACTGTTGAATAGTTGAACTATTCAATTGTTCAGCCTATAATATATTCCTCTCGAAGGCGTATTCAAATTGCGAGTGCTGCACAGGGAGAGAAATATGTATGCCCTGTCACTCACTGTACAACATTCTTAATGCAGTCGCAGGAAAACACACCTTTGAAAGCAGTTTTGATGGTCACTGTTAAAAGAGGAGAATCACTTGTCTTTCTACTGTTACTACAGATGTAGGATCTTCATTTCACCTGTATTGTCGCAGCAAAATAATCCTGCAGCAACAGGATTTGAATATTTAGTCCATTGGCTGCGTGCCAATGGAATGTTCTTTTTTTGGGGGGGGGAGGGGCATTCAAGTCATTAATGTGCTGATGCGACAATAATCATACAGACACACAACACATACTGCTCAGAGATACATCTGGGTCTAAGGAGATGCGATAGGTAGTGTTTGTCATGATGTTTTAGTTTAGGACCTGTACACAATGCAATTTTTTGGAATCATTGCATTTGTTCAACCATGGGTCTTACAGGGTTAAGCTATGAACTTCAATCCAATGTTGAAATGTGCAGACTAACTCAACTCAGATGGCTTGCATTCGGCTATTTATACTTTTTGGATTTATAACCATTTAACATTTGCATAAATGAACATGGGTTTGAATGAGAAGTATACGAATACAGTGGTAGCTATTCAAAACGGTCCTGCTCCTTGGCTACAATACCAACTTTAAGATGCTTAGGCTGTCCTAACCTCAAGTTCTCTAAAACCTTTAGAAACTATAATGACATAATATAGACTATAATGTCAAAACATTAGGAAAACACTCACTGACCAGGTGAATCCAAGTGAAAGATATGATCGTTTATTGATGTCACTTGTTAAATCCACTTCAATCAGTGTGGATGAAGGGGAGGAGACGGGTTAAAGAAGGATTTTTAAGCCTTGAGTCAATTGAGTCATGGATTGTGTATGTGTGTCATTCAGCGGGTGAAGGGGAAAGACAAAAGATTCAAGTGCCTTTGAACAGGGTATGGTAGTAGGTGCCAGGAGGGGGGGGGGGGGGGGGGGTGCAACTCAATATTAGGATGTTTGGTATACTCTATGTATATAGATATAATGCTAATAAACTTTAACCATTTCAGCTACAAATACCATTTAAGCTTTTAAAAACGTTAAATTATACAGAGTGGCTACGCTAAAGATACTGAGATGTTTGCGCATGTGCAGGATCGAGTCCTTTCAGCTGTTGCCTTAGTGCTCACTCATTTCCTGACTCCCCTGCCGCTTGTTCAAACAAACTTAGTTCATTGTCTGTTGTAACAGTAATCAAAGCAAACATGAGAACGACACAACAGGCAGTCTAGCAATTTCATGTTCTTTTTTCAGGAGAGGAGTTGGCCTACATGCAGCTATTTAGGCAAGCTAGATGTACACAGCATATCAAAAAGCAAGCCACAGACAGGCAGTAAGTAACAATTTGATGTGCAAGCAATATCCGTTACAACAGACAGATAGCCTTCATATATATATATATATATATATATACACACACACCCACACACACACCACACACACACACACACACACACACACACACACACACACACACACACACACACACACACACACACACACACACACACACACACACACACACACACACACACACACACACACAGAGAGGACAAAACATTAGGAACACCTGCTCTTTCCATGACATAGACTGACCAGGTGAATCCAGGTGAAAGATATGATCCTTTATTGATGTCACTTGTTAAAGAAGGATTTTTAAGCCTTGAGACAATTGAGACATGGATTGTGTATGTGTGCCATTCAGATGTTTTGTACCCTCAGTGTTTATATTTTTTGAATGTTTGTTCAAGTCGCCAACAGGTTTTTATTTCAGCTGTTCAGAAATATGAGGCAGAGACATAGGTAACATCATCATCTCAGTCAAAGTGGTTGAGGCTTCAGAAGAGGGTGACTAAAGCATCAAGTAAAGAGACAGACTTGAATGTGTGTATTAAATAACACATGCGCAGAACATGATTCTGATTATTCGTTTCGGGAAAAATGAATGTACTGTAAGCATTTTGTTGGATGGTGTATACCATGTGTATTCTGGAAATATCATTAAAACAACTTGACATTTTAAACTTGACCTGTACAAGCTAGAGACACCAAACCAACTTTCACATTTTCAGGCTATCCTATCCTATCAACCATAAATACTTCAAGACAAGCTAGAAAGCACACACATTGTCTTAGGAAGAGTCCTTTTCTATTTCTTTTAACTGCAATAATGAGTTTTTCACTCATGTGGGCTTATGCCAGTAATGGACATTTAGTAGCTTTTCCCAACATTTTAATCTTAATGTGGGAATGCCTGTCACTGTGTAATATACTCTTATTAATCTGCATAAGAAATTAGGTTTATAAGAAATTAAAATCAACCCACTGGCAGTTTATCTTCAATGTGTCCATTATGAATCTTTTATGGACAGACTACATAAACATAAAAAAAACGAATTACGTGACATTTTAGTTCTGGGTAAACTGAGATTGGTCCTTTATAGATTGAAAAGTGTAGTTTGAAGAGGCAATCTGCAGTTCAAAATATTACAAAGCAGCCACCCCGCCACTTGTATTGGTAAACAGCTGAGGGGCGGGGCTTGAGTAATATAACCACTCACAAATCCATAGACAAAGCTATGGATGCAAGGATTGTTTTAAAGCTATAGTGGTTGTTTACATGGACTTTGTTTACAAACATTGACGTAAAACAAGCGTATATTTTGGCTTCTGATGGGTTCCTACAGTTGAACTAAGCTCATGAGGCTTTGATAAAGTATATTATTCAACAATCAACGGCTATATATCAATCCTTTAACGGTGCCGAAATGGATGTAGTAACTGCAGATTGCCTCTGTAAATGGCACAAACATAAGTTATTAAACAAAGTCAAGTTATGTTTACTTTATTTTCTGTATACATTTGAATATTATATAACCAATTTTTGGGCACTGGAAAGTGCAATTTTGTGAAAATAGTGAAAATAGAAAGTGAAAATAGAAACTGTCATGATTTTTGCGCTAATAGAGTCAGACAATTATGTCCTTACAATAGTTTTGATTTAGATTGACAGAAATGTCAAACCGATTTATGCAACTTCGCCTCCATGCCACATGCAATTGTTTATAGTCACAACACTAGGCTGTTGAATGGACGTCATTCCAATGTTTTGGACTGCGGTTCAATGAATCCCCACATCAGACCACTTATTGGCGCAACAGGTTTCAGGAGCTAGGGCTAGGGGTTTACTCAGAAACACTGACCCATCATGAACAATAAAATGTCAACCCTTGACCTAGCCTTGACCGAGTCTTCAATCAGATACACCCAGCATTGTCCAGGACTTGCACGCCATTGACAGACTAGCCAGATTGTTACGTCCATTCTTGGACTTAGAATTCATAATATAAACCCATTGAAGAGTATAAGAGTTTAATTCCACTGTCGTACCCCATCAGAACCAAACAGAACCCCATCAGAACCCAAATATAACCATGTTTTACCCCTTTGTTTGTAAACAATGCAATTGTAAACAAACATTGTATAGCCTCAAAACAAGGTTAAAAGTATAATTTGGATATCTTGGATGGTCTGTCCTTGCATCCATAGCTCTGTCTATGAACTGGTTACATTTCTCCAACCCCATCCTTCAGCTATTTACCAAGTCAGTGGCAGGGTGACCACTTTGGTTACATTTCTCCAACCCCATCCTTCAGCTATTTACCAAGTCAGTTGCATGGTGACCACTTTGGTTACATTTCTCCAACCCCATCCTTCAGCTATTTACCAAGTCAGTGGCAGGTTGACTGCTTTGTAGTAAGGCATGAGGAATACGTGGAAGAAGTGCTTGGATGTATGCCTGCCTGAGGTAGTCCATGAAAATGTGCTGTTTTTCTGATGAAGTACAGAGTGAACAGTGTCAATATGGGCCCCCTGCACAGAGAATGTCCATGTGCTGTTGTGGGTGAACAAAGTGGAGTGGTGAAGCAGTATAGTAGAAAACACAAACATTGAAACATCACTCAACCTCTCATCCATAAGATGGTTTTCATAGACAAATGTCAGAATGACTAATGATGTTCAATTCTATTCTAATTTATTCTATATTATTCTTCTATTATGTTCTTTTCAAAATGTCCATTAGAATGTATATTAGAATGTCTATTTTAGAATGTCTATTTTCCATCCTCAATAACTGACTTTTTATTTTCAGCCTTATGGGCCATTTCCTGATTCATCTCCCTGACCTCCACCCCCACCCCCACCTTCCCGCTATGAATCCCCAAGACTGCACCTCCATCCCTGGGGATTTCAACCTCTCCTCCTCCAGGGGCTACTCCACAGTCACCAACCTCTTCATGAACGAGTCCGGCGAGAGCGCTCCCTTCCAGGACAGCAGCACCGTTATCACCGCAGTAATCTCTATGACTGTATTCATGGTGGGCCTCCTGGGCAACACGCTGGCCATCTATGTGGTCCTGCGCTATGCCAAGATGAAGACTGTCACCAACATGTACCTTCTGAACTTAGCCCTGGCAGATGAATTGTACATCTTAGGACTTCCCTTCCTGACCACCCAGAACGTGCTCTCTTATTGGCCGTTCGGGCAGTTTCTGTGCCGCGTGGTCATGACGGTAGACTCCATCAACCAGTTCACCAGCACCTTCTGCCTGACCGTGATGAGCATTGACCGCTACCTGGCCGTGGTGCACCCCATTCGGAGTGTCAAGTGGCGGCAGCCGAAGGTGGCTAAGATCATAAACGGGCTGGTGTGGGTGGTGTCGTTCGTGGTGGTGCTGCCGGTCACCATCTACTCAGATGTTCAGGACCGCTTCAACTCGTGCAACATGAGCTGGCCTGATCCCCAGGAGCTGTGGTCAACGGTCTTCATCCTCTACACGGCCATCTTGGGCTTCTTCGTCCCCCTGCTGATCATCTGCCTCTGCTACCTGCTCATCATCATCAAGGTATAGTTGGGTTGTACTATAACCCACATCCTCTTTAGTATTATGTTGTTCATTGTTTGTTCATTGTTTAAGGCCCCTTCTATTTGTTTGAGACCCAATTCCATTTGTTTGAGACACCATTCTATTTGTTTGAGACACCATTCCATTTGTTTGAGGATCCATTCCATTTGTTTGAGACACCATTCCATTTGTTTGAGACACCATTCCATTTGTTTGAGGATCCATTCCATTTGTTTGAGACCCAATTCCATTTGTTTGAGACCCCATTCCATTTGTTTGAGGATCCATTCCATTTGTTTGAGACCCAATTCCATTTGTTTGAGACCCCATTCCATTTGTTTGAGGATCCATTCCATTTGTTTGAGACCCCATTCCATTTGTTTGAGACCCCATTCCATTTGTTTGAGGATCCATTCCATTTGTTTGAGACGCCATTCCATTTGTTTGAGACCCCATTCCATTTTTTTGAGACCCCATTCCATTTGTTTGAGACCACATTCCATTTGTTTGAGACCTCATTCCATTTGTTTGAGACCTCATTCCATTTGTTTGAGACCCCATTCCATTTGTTTGAGACCTCGTTCCATTTGTTTGAGAGCCCATTCCATTTGTTTGAGACCCCATTCCATTTGTTTGAGACCTCATTCCATTTGTTTGAGACCCCATTCCATTTGTTTGAGAGCCCATTCCATTTGTTTGAGACCACAACCCATTTGTTTGAGACCCCATTCCATTTGTTTGAGACCCCATTCCATTTGTTTGAGAGCCCATTCCATTTGTTTGAGACCCCATTCCATTTGTTTGAGACCCCATTCCATTTGTTTGAGACCTCGTTCCATTTGTTTGAGAGCCCATTCCATTTGTTTGAGACCCCATTCCATTTGTTTGAGACCACCCACACCAGACCCCAATCCATTTGTTTGAGGATCCATCCCATTTGTTTGAGACCCCATTCCATTTGTTTGAGACCCCATTCCATTTGTTTGAGGATCATTCCATTTGTTTGAGACCCCATTCCATTTGTTTGAGACGCCATTCCATTTGTTTGAGACCCCATTCCATTTTTTTGAGGGCGCCTTCCATTTGTTTGAGGCCCCAATGAATTTGAGTCCTTAATCCCTTCTTCTCACTGTCCCAAACTGAATTCTAATGGTTCTTAGGTTTGTTTCTATTTCCAAACCCAATGGACCAGTGCCTTAGACCCTGGCCTGGGCCTAAAACCTCTCCAAACCACTATAAATCCTCTCAATATAGTGATCTTCAAAGGTGTCCATGTCCAGAGCTATTCCTTCACAAAGTCACAGACAAAACCTCCCATTCATTACAGGTGAAGTCTGCCGGGGCCAGGGCGGGCCTGACCAGGCGGCGCCGCTCCGAACGCAAAGTCACCCGCATGGTGGTCATCATCGTGGTGGTCTTCGTCATCTGCTGGCTGCCCTTCTTCACCACCAACATAGTCAACCTCGTCTTCATCATACCAGAGAACAGTGTCACCGCCGGCGTCTACTTCTTCCTGGTCATCATGACCTACGTCAACTCCTGTGCCAACCCGCTCCTCTACGGCTTCCTGTCTGACAACTTCAAGCAGAGCTTCAGGAAGGTCCTGTGTCTCCACAAGGCGAACGGGGTTGGGGTGGGGGACGGAGGAGACATGGGGAGTGGAGGGGGACGTCCCATATCCCCTAGGCTGGAGAGGGTGGAGACGACGCAGCAGCATGACCCGCTCTTCACCCCCCGGATCATGGACTTCAACAATGGACACATGCAGAACAACCAAGTAGGTAAATCTATAGAAATAAAACGACTAGAACGGACATTCGCAATAAAGTGAACGTTCTGTGATGGGTGGACTACTAATTCTATGGGTCAATATTCTACCCAAGAACTGTGAATGGCTGTCAGGTATCAATTATTTTGGTCAGTCTGCCAAAGATAATCTTGAAGGCTGTCCGTTTCATTCATTGGTAGTCAACCTCAGTATACAATATAACTAGATTCACAGCCAATTTATATGTAATTTATATTTATCTAAATGATAGTACTTGATAGTTTTTTTCACCTGCAGAGCATCTTAAGAAGTAGAATAGATTAATAAGCACTTACTACACAGGGCGTTTAGCCTTCTCCTTGGCCCACAACAGCTTTACAGCATAGAGGGTGAGAGGAGCTGAAAAATCACTCTGGAAGCCTAACACAGTAAACCCTCCTGATCAGAAGCTTTGGCGCTGAGGGGATCCAGTGTACTGTGTGCTGATAGTTAGTTACACCCACTAGTACTGTAAATGGGTACCACTGATTTCTCCTCTACGGTTGATGCCTCCAGTGTATTTTTAATTTTTTATTCTGATTGCTATGCATTTCGCTAGTATTTTTGCATCACAACATTGACGTGTAAGGGCCCTCCAGTTTTTTAGATAGACTGGGTCTTTATATTTGCCATCTAGGTCTTGTTTTAATAATAGAGAAATCAGACCTTTCTGCTGAGTACCTGACAGACTACCATTTCTATAGGAGTAGTTAAAACAAACAGTGGCGCTTTTAGTATTTAAAGAAGGCTTGATATACCTCACCTGGTATCCCATCCAGCCCTGGGGTTGATATACCTCACCCGGTATGCCATCCAGCCCTGGGGTTGATATACCTCACCCGGTATGCCATCCAGCCCTGGGGTTGATATACCTCACCCGGTATCCCATCCAGCCCTGGGGTTGATATACCTCACCCGGTATGCCATCCAGCCCTGGGGTTGATATACCTCACCCGGTATGCCATCTAGCCCTGGGGTTGATATACCTCACCCGGTATGCCATCCAGCCCTGGGGTTGATATACCTCACCCGGTATCCCATCCAGCCCTGGGGTTGATATACCTCACCCGGTATGCCATCCAGCCCTGGGGTTGATATACCTCACCCGGTATGCCATCCAGCCCTGGGGTTGATATACATCACCCGGTATGCCATCCAGCCCTGGGGTTGATATACCTCACCCGGTATGCCATCCAGCCCTGGGGTTGATATACCTCACCCGGTATCCCATCCGGCCCTGGTGTTGATATACCTCACCCGGTATGCCATCCAGCCCTGGGGTTGATATACCTCACCCGGTATGCCATCCAGCCCTGGGGTTGATATACCTCACCCGGTAAGCCATCCAGCCCTGGGGGTTGATATACCTCACCCGGTATGCCATCCAGCCCTGGGGGTTGATATACCTCACCCGGTATGCCATCCAGCCCTGGGGTTGATATACCTCACCCGGTATGCCATCCAGCCCTGGGGTTGATATACCTCACCCGGTATGCCATCCAGCCCTGGGGTTGATATACCTCACCCGGTATGCCATCCAGCCCTGGGGTTGATATACCTCACCCGGTATGCCATCCAGCCCTGGGGTTGATATACCTCACCCGGTATGCCATCCAGCCCTGGGGTTGATATACCTCACCCGGTATGCCATCCAGCCCTGGGGTTGATATACCTCACCCGGTATCCCATCCAGCCCTGGGGTTGATATACCTCACCCGGTATGCCATCCAGCCCTGGGGTTGATATACCTCACCCGGTATCCCATCCAGCCCTGGGGTTGATATACCTCACCCGGTATCCCATCCAGCCCTGGGGTTGATATACCTCACCCGGTATGCCATCCAGCCCTGGGGTTGATATACCTCACCCGGTATGCCATCCAGCCCTGGGGTTGATATACCTCACCCGGTATGCCATCCAGCCCTGGGGTTGATATACCTCACCCGGTATGCCATCCAGCCCTGGGGTTGATATACCTCACCCGGTATGCCATCCAGCCCTGGGGTTGATATACCTCACCCGGTATGCCATCCAGCCCTGGGGTTGATATACCTCACCCGGTATGCCATCCAGCCCTGGGGTTGATATACCTCACCCGGTATGCCATCCAGCCCTGGGTTGATATACCTCACCGGTATGCCATCCAGCCCTGGGGTTGATATACCTCACCCGGTATGCCATCCAGCCCTGGGGTTGATATACCTCACCCGGTATCCCATCCAGCCCTGGGGTTGATATACCTCACCCGGTATCCCATCCAGCCCTGGGGGTTGATATACCTCACCCGGTATGCCATCCAGCCCTGGGGTTGATATACCTCACCCGGTATCCCATCCAGCCCTGGGGTTTATATACCTCACCCGGTATGCCATCCAGCCCTGGGGTTGATATACCTCACCCGGTATCCCATCCAGCCCTGGGGTTGATATACCTCACCCGGTATCCCATCCAGCCCTGGGGTTGATATACCTCACCCGGTAAGCCATCCAGCCCTGGGGTTGATATACCTCACCCGGTATCCCATCCAGCCCTGGGGTTGATATACCTCACCCGGTAAGCCATCCAGCCCTGGGGGTTGATATACCTCACCCGGTAAGCCATCCAGCCCTGGGGTTGATATACCTCACCCGGTATCCCATCCAGCCATGGGGTTGATATACCTCACCCGGTATGCCATCCAGCCCTGGGGGTTTCCAGACTGAAAGGATTTAATGGCATCAACAAGTTCTTCCTCTGTAATTTGATCTTTCTGTACATTTGTTAATGTTCTATTTTTTATATTATTTGGAAAGAATTCCTTTTAAAATACCATTTGGAGAATCATAGATTCTTCAGTAACGAGTTTCTGCAAATTATTTTTGTTAGTGTTCCTGTATTGGAGATTCAAAATGTCTCCATATTCCATCCAGTTTGCTTTATTTTTGTAATAGATTACATTAGATCATTCTTGAATAAGTTATTTTTGTTGTTCCTCTAACTTATTTGGTATCTCTGTAGTATCGTTTTTATTGCTATCTACCTGTACCATTAGTTAATGTATATCCCTTGTTAGTCTTGGCTCTTTTGCCAGAAACTTCTTTGTTATTATTGATGAATATTGAATTGAATGACCCCTGAAGGTACATCTGAAGGTATCCCAAACAATAAGGGGATTTGCTGAACCTATACTATACTGGAAAAATTCAGTTATAAATGATTTTGTCTTAGTTAAAATAAGTTGTCCTCCCGTAAACTATGATGAAATGTCCAATATCCCCATCCACATGGATAATATATAAGAGTTATGTGAATGCCAATTAGATGATGATCCGATCTCATTCTGTTTACTATTAAAACTTTTTGTTTGTAGAGTGATTACCTTTACGATATTCAAAAGGATCCACCTTCCTTGCGAATCATTCCTGACTATTTGCACATTCAGATCTACATTTTTGGTAATTTATATCACACCTTTTGAGTTCCTGTCACATTCATCGTATGAAGGAGGCCCAGGCGCAGTGTGAATAGAGTTCCACATATTTTTTATGAACTGAAACTCACCAAAACAAAACAACAAACAACCTAACAAAACGTGAAGCTACTAGTGTGTACACAGGCACCTAACTGTAGACAAGAAAGTGGACACCAGAAAGTGGAAAAAAAGGCATGCCTAGATATGATCCCCAATAAGAGACAACGATAAACAGCTGTCTCTGATTGGGTACCATATCAGGCCAACATAGACTTACAAAACCCCTAGACATACAAACGTACCCACCCTAGTCACACCTTGACCTAACCAAAATATATAGAAAACAGAGATATCTAAAGTCAGGGCGTGACAGTACTCCCCCCCCCCCCCCACAAAGGTGCGGACTCCCGGCCGCAAACCTGAACCTACAGGGGAGGGTCTGGGTGGGCTTCTACCCTCGGTGGCGGCTCCGGTTCTGGATGCAGTCCCCGCTCCCTACACTGATCCCTCCGCTTCTGTGGAACCGGACCGTGGATTGTTGTCGGAGACCCCGGACTGGGAACCATCGCCGGAAGCTCCGGACTGGGGACCGTCGCCGGAAGCTCCGGACTGGGAACCGTCGACCAGAGGCTCCGGACTGGGAGCGGGGACAGGGAAGATGGTTAAAATTGATGGGAAGATGGATGGAGCCAAATACAGGACCATTCTGGAAGAAAACCTGATGGAGTCTGCAAAAGACCTGAGACTGGGACGGAGATTTGTCTTCCAACAAGACAATGATCCAAAACATAAAGCAAAATCTACAATGGAATGGTTCAAAAATAAACATATCCAGGTGTTAGAATGGCCAAGTCAAAGCCCAGACCTGAATCCAATCGAGAATCTGTGGAAAGAACTGAAAACTGCTGTTCACAAATGCTCTCCATCCAACCTCACTGAGCTCGAGCTGTTTTGCAAGGAGGAATGGGAAAAAAATTCAGTCTCTCGATGTGCAAAACTGATAGAGACATACCCCAAGCGACTTACAGCTGTAATCGCAGCAAAAGGTGGCGCTACAAAGTATTAACTTAAGGGGGCTGAATAATTTTGCACGCCCAATTTTTCAGTTTTTGATTTGTTAAAAAAGTTTGAAATATCCAATAAATGTCGTTCCACTTCATGATTGTGTCCCACTTGTTGTTGATTCTTCACAAAAAAATACAGTTTTATATCTTTATGTTTGAAGCCTGAAATGTGGCAAAAGGTCGCAAAGTTCAAGGGGGCCGAATACTTTCGCAAGGCACTGTAATTGAGTACGTGTGTGTTCATATCCATTTCATAATGTTCAGATATTTTTACAGTCCCATGCTTTCTTTTTTTGTAACCTGAAGTACCTGTAGAATTTAGTACAGCCATGGTGTCATCCATGTCCTTGTTCAGTCGTGGCTGATAATATACACTACCGGTCTAAAGTTTTCTTTATTTAGATTATTTTCTACATGGTAAAATAATAGTGAAGACATCAAAACTATGAAATAACACATATGGAATTATGTAGTAAAAAAAAGCATTATATATTTGAGATTTTTCAAATAGACACTCTTTGCCTTGATGACAGATTTGCACAATCTTGGCGTTCTCTCAACCAGCTTCATGAGGTACTCACCTGGAATACATTTCATTTAACAGGTGTGCCTTCTTAAAAGTTAATTTGTGGAATTTATTTCCTTCTTAATGCGTTTTAGCCAATCAGATGTGTTGTGACAAGGTAGGGGGTTATACAGAAGATAGCCCTATTTGGTAATAGACCAAGTCCATATTATGTTATGTTTAGCTCAAAACAGCAAAGAGAAATGACAGTCCATCATCACTTTAAGACACTAAGGTCAGTCAATCTGGAAAATTTCAAGAACTTTGAAAGTTTCTTCAAGTTCAGTCACAAAAAAACCAAGTTACCAGCCTCAGAAATTGCAGCCCAAATAAAGTTTGAGTAATAGTAATAGTAATAGACACATGAAATTGCTGCAAAGAAACCACAACTAAAGGACACCAATAATAAGAGGAGACTTGCTTGAACCAAGAAACACAAGCAATGGACATTAGACCAGTGGACATTTTGAGATTTTTGGTTCCAACCGCCGTGTCTTGGTGAATCGCGGTGTGGATGAACGGATGATCTCTGCATGTGTATTTCCCACCGTAAAGCATAGAGGAGGAGGTGTTATGGTGTGGGGGTGGTTTGCTGGTGACACTGTATGTGATTTATTTAGAATTCAAGGCACACTTAACCAGCATGGCTACCACAGCATTCTGCAGCGATACACCATGCCATCTGGTTGGGCTTAGTGGGACTATCATTTGTTTTTCAACAGGACAATGTCCCAACACACCTCCAAGCTGTATAAGGGCTATTTGACCAAGAAGGAGAGTGATGGAGTGCTGCATCAGATGACCTGGCCTCCACAATTCCCCGACCTCATCCAAATTGAGATGGTTTGGGATGAGTCGGACCGCGGAGTGAAGGAAAAGCAGCCAACAAGTGCTCACCATATGTGGGAACTCCTTCAAGACTGTTGGACAAGCATTCCAGGTGAAGCTGGTTGAGAGAATGCCAAGGTGTGCAAAGTTGTCATGAAGGCAAAGTGTGAAGGCAAAGTGTAGCTATTTGAAGTGCATTAACAACGTTGTCACCAAAGTAACTATACGTACATATGCCAACCAGAAGCCGTGGATTACAGGCAACATCCAAACTGAGCTAAAGGCTAGATCTGCCACTTTCAAGGAGCGGGACACTAATCCGGACGCTTAAAAAAAAAATCCTGCTACGACCTCCAACGAGCCATCAAACATTCAAATCTTCCATACAGGACTAAGATCGAATCCTACTATGCTGGCTCTGATGCTTGTTGGATGTGGCAGGGCTTGCAAACTATGAACGATTAGGGAAACCCAGCCACAAGCTGCCCAGTGACGTGAGCCTACCAGACGAGTTAAATTCCTTCTATGCTCATTTCAAGGCACGCAACACTGAGCCATGCATGAGAGCACCAGCAGTTCCGGATGACTGTGTGATATCCCTCTCCATAGCAGATGTGAGTAAGACCTTTAAGCACGTTAACATTCACAAGGCCGCGGGGCCAGACGGATTACCAGAATGCGTACTTAGAGCATCCACTGGCCAGCTTGCAAGTGTCTTCACTGACATTTTCAACTTTTCCCTGACCCAGTCTGTAATACCTACATGTTTCAAGTAGACTACCATAGTCCCTGTGCCCAGGAAGGCCAAGGTAACCTGTCTAGATGACTATCGCCCAGTAGCACTTATATTGATAGCCATGAAATGCTTTAAAAGGCTGGTCATGGCAAAGACCATCATTTCAAACACCCTGGACCGACTCCAATTCGCAACAACACATCCTCCACGCTGACCCTTAACATGGGGGCCCCTCAGGGGTGCATGCTTAGTCCCCTCCTGTACTTCCTGTTCACCCATGACTGTGTGGCCGCACACAACTCCAACACCATCATTCAGTTTGCTGAAGACACAACAATGGCTTGCCTGATAACCAACAATGATGAGACAGTCTATAGGGTGGAGTTCAGTGACCTGTCAGTGTTGTGCCAGGACAATAACCTCTCCCTATACATTAGCAAGACGAAGGACCTGATCGTGTACTACCGGACCTAGAGAGCCTAGCATTCCCCAATCCACATCGACGGGGCTGTTGCAGAGTGGGTCGAGAGCTTCAAGTTCCTCGGTGTCCACATCACTAAGGAATTATCATTGTCCACACACACCAACACAGTCACGAAGAAGGCATGACAATGCTTCTTCCCCCTCAGGAGGCTGAAAAGATTACCATGGGCCCTTAGAAAGTTCTACAGCTGCAGCACTGAGAGCATCTTAACTGGCTGCACCCCCTACTTATTATGGCAACTACTTGGCATCCGACCGCAAGGCACTGCAGAGGGTACATCACTGGGACCAAACTCCCTGCCATCCAGGACCTCTATACCAGGCGGTGTCAGAAGAAGGCCTTAAAAACGGTCAAGGACTCCAGCCACCCAAGTCATAGACTGTTCTCTCTGCTACCACATGGGAAGCGATACTGATGCACCAAGTCTGGTACCAAAAGGACCCTTAACAGCTTCTACCCCCAAGCCATAAGACTACTAAATAGTTAGTCCGGGTAGCTATTGGTTAACTATAACTTTCTGCATTGACCCTTTTTAGCACTAACTCTTGCATTTACGTTGCTTTAACTGTTTATTATCTATCCTGTTGCATAGTCACTTTATCCCTATAAATATGTACACATCTACTTCAATTACCTTGTACCCCTGTACATTGACTTGGTTCTGGTACCCCGTGTATATAGCCAAGTTATCGTTACTCATTGTGTATTTATTCCTCGTGTTACTATTTATCTTTTTTTCTCCCAGCATTGTTGGGAAGGGGCCGTAATTCATCATTTCACTGTTAGTGTACACCTGTTGTTTACGATGCATGTGGCAAATACATTTTCATTGCATTTGATTCAACACCAAGCTCAGAGCCTTGGGTCTGGACACCACGTCTGCAACTGGATCCTGGACATCCTGACGGGCAGACGACAAGCTGTCAGGATTGACAAGCCAATCTCCAGCACACTGACTCTTAACACAAGGGCCCCCCAGGGGTGTGTCCTGAGTTCTCTGCTGTAGGTCTATTAACCAACAACGGCGAATCAGCCTAAAGGGAGGAAGTAAGTGAACTGGCATTGTGATGCCAGGACAACAACCTTTCCTCAACATCAGCAAAACAAAGGAGTTGATTGTTGACTTCAGGAAGCAGAGGGGGGAACATGCCTGATCCACATCAATGGGACTACAGTAGAGTCATGTTCCTCGCTGTCCACATCACCAAGGACATGACATGGACCAACAACACCACCACAACACCGTCTCTGCTTCCTAAGGCGGCTGAAGAAATTCCAAATAGTACTGCTGACCTGTTGCATCACGGCCTGGCACGGGAATTGCTTCATCCACGACTGCAAGGTCCTCCAGCTGTTGGTGAAGAAGGCCCAGTACATCACTGGGACCGTGTTCCCACCCATCCAGGACATCTACTCAAAACATTGCCTGGGGGCGGGCAGTAGCATCATCAAGGAACCCACACACCCCAGTCACTCCTTTACCGTCGGGCAGATGGTATCGGAGCATGAGGTCTGATAGCTACAGACTCAGACACAGTTTCTATCTACAAGCCATCAGACTGCTGAACTGGTCTGACCACCTCCACTGACTCTGCACACCTTAGCACATATGCACTCACTTAATCACTCACACAACCTCACAGATATGCAGTCATCCACACACACACACACACAATCACACAATCACACAATCACACACATTTATGCTACACACAAATCACAACTGCTGCTACCAGACTCTTATTATCATTGTTAAATACTGCACAATTTATACACTTGCCAACCAATCGCCACTTCCCCAAAACACGTGTAAATATTGGACTATAAACTGTGCCTTCATATATTATACTTATGCAAAAATAAAAATGATATTGTACTGAGCCATTTACTTTATATTTGAATTCTTATCTTTTATCATGTCTTACTGTTGTTGCGTTGTCAAGAAGGAACCTGCTAGTAAGCATTTCGTTGGATGATGTTTACCATGTGTGTCCTGTACATAAGACTAATAAAACATAAAAGTTCACTTGTTCGTGTGTGAATGGATTTCTGGTGATCTCCTTGGAGTGACTTGTCTCCATCTGAGAGCTGTGTCTGTGCCTAGTACTCCCTGTTAGTGTGAATGTGTTTCTATGATGCCATAATGTGAGAATACATAACAAATCAACAGCAGCTCTGTGTGACATATCAGACAGAAGATGCTCAAAGAGATGTCCTCTTTTCTATTATATCTTAAAAGAGATTTATCATCTCTTTTACAGTTTGAAGATTAAAAACAAATCATGACTGACGGGGGAATGGGCGGGGGGGGGGGGGGGGGGCAGACGGACGGATGGGGGGGACGGATGGACGGATGGGGGGCGAAAGGGGAGTGTGCTGGTCGTGCTGGTCGTTGTTTGTAATGTCTAAATGTATCTCTTGCTGTCTTTGCAGTGTGTTCAAATTGAGACTTGTGCCAACATGACGACGGAGCTTCTGCCCTTAGAGAGCCCAGTGATTGATCAGTCTACGCTATGATGAGGCCTGATAGGTCAGTCTACGCTATGATGAGGCCTGATTGGTTAGTCTACGCTTTGATAATCCCTGATTGGTCTGTCTACGCTTTGATGAGCCCTGATTGGTGAGTCTACACTTTGATAAGCCCTGACTGGTTAGTCTATGCTTTGATGAGCCAAGCCACCTCCCTCTCCATCACGACAAACAATCCATCATTGGGAGCCCTCCCACTGTCAACTCATGTAGCTCTTGACCAATGACCTGTTTCGGATGATACAGGAAGAAGAGGTACATGGGACTTCAAAGAACACTTCCTGTTCTGACACTACACTGAACGATTTCTGCGATGACACCTCTCCTATTTGTCAGTATAATCCTCAGACATTTACAGCGCATTGCACCACTTGAAGGGGCTGGGGGGAGGACGGCTCATAATAAGGGCTGGAACGGAGCGAATGGAATGACATCAAACACATGGAAACCATGTTCAATGTATTTTTTATACCATTCCACTGATTCCGCTCCAGCCATTACCACAAGCCCGTCCTCCTCAATGACGGTGCCACCAACCGCCTGTGCATTGCACCAGCTTGGTGTCATGGAACCAGCAAGAGCACATTCTTCCATGTACTTTATAGATTCCTTACATATACTATAAGGAAATCATATTTTTTAGACTGTGAATGGGTAGAAACTTGCCCTAGATTAAAATGCCCTAGAAAAGGAACCTGAGTATTCCCTTCACTTTATATGAACTGGATCATTTGATTTCATCAGAAATGTTGTGAATTGAAATGGATTGTCGTCTTTGTGAGCTTGGAACTTTCTGTATGTAGGTATGTACTGGGCCTTCATCACTATGTAGGTAAGGCCATGACGGGAACGTACTACACACACTGTCTATGACCCTTGTCCATTTGTCACTATGATCACCTGTAACAAGTCCCAAAGGCTCATAATTCCCACCTGTGGACTCATGGATGGTTTCTGCTCTGGACAAAGTTAGTTCAAGCTGGGATGACCAATGAAATGGTACTAGAGGAAACCTGCATTGTGGAAAAAGAACACTGTCCCCGAACAGAGAGAATGATGATAATGATGATGTCAATCAAATAGATGAATCTGGCGTACAGTACTCACTGTATCTATGGCATAATGTTATAACTGAGGATCCTATTCATATTATTGATACATTATTGTTATTTGTTGGGTATTATTGTTATAAACTTGGGTAGTTGTTCCAAGTGTTTTGGTTATTTTAATGCGTTTATTTGTGATTAATGGATCCCCTTGACCTTTTATTGGAGATTGAAGCACTGATGCAACTTCATTTTGCTTGACCTTGCCTGAGGTCATGTTCTTTAGGCACCATATGGAATAAAACGGGCTGAAACAGGGAGGGACTACCTCCTAGACTAATGTCCAGTAAGATACACAGATGTTAATTTCACCTTTTGAATTGTTTTCCCTTGCATGCCCTACTGAACAATCTGCGTACAACAGCATAGTCGTCGCTGGCTGATGGAAAGCACTCATCTCCAAAACACATTTCTTCAGGAAATGGAAGAAATGACCATATTGTCCCATTATTGAACATACAATTCTGGAACTTCAGGAGCTATTTTGAATACATTGTCTTGGTCCTAGAGTCATTAAATTTTCAGAGTACATTGAAAGGAGTTACTGCTTTCAATTAAATAAAAAAATGTAAATGGCAAAAATGGTGTTTTCATCAGACAGTGATTAATCTGCTGTACACACATGCAGTATTTTATGGATGAGCTTTAACTGTATTGATTTCAATGAGCACACAATCCACACTGACTGTCTTACAGTCATATATGACAGGGTCAAGATTTATACAGTAAGTTATTATCTGTGTATTCTACTCTGGGATTACACCGTGGTCAAGTAAATGTCAAAAAAGTTGCTGTTACTTATGCTAATTATTTTAAATAATACCATAGCATTATTGCTAATGTGTACCATCTGGACATGTGTTCAAAATGTTTCATTTCAGTGTTATTGTTTTAATAAAATGACAAAATACAATTGGTTCGATCAATATGCATGTAGTCTGAGTACCAGTCTTTTTAGCTAACGTTCCACTCCCTGTACCAGTCTTTGTAGCTAACATTCCACTCCCTGTACCAGTCTTTGTAGCTAACATTCCACTCCCTGTACCAGTCTTTGTAGCTAACATTCCACTCCCTGTACCAGTCTTTGTAGCTAACATTCCACTCCTTGTACCAGTCTTTTTAGCTAACATTCCACTCCTTGTACCAGTCTTTTTATAGCTAACATTCCACTCCTTGTACCAGTCTTTGTAGCTAACATTCCACTCCTTGTACCAGTCTTTGTAGCTAACATTCCACTCCCTGTACCAGTCTTTGTAGCTAACATTCCACTCCTTGTACCAGTCTTTTTTATAGCTAACATTCCACTCCTTGTACCAGTCTTTGTAGCTAACATTCCACTCCTTGTACCAGTCTTTGTAGCTAACATTCCACTCCCTGTACCAGTCTTTGTAGCTAACATTCCACTCCCTGTACCAGTCTTTTTAGCTAACATTCCACTCCTTGTACCAGTCTTTTTATAGCTAACATTCCACTCCTTGTACCAGTCTTTGTAGCTAACATTCCACTCCTTGTACCAGTCTTTGTAGCTAACATTCCACTCCCTGTACCAGTCTTTGTAGCTAACATTCCACTCCCTGTACCAGTCTTTTTAGCTAACATTCCACTCCTTGTACCAGTCTTTTTATAGCTAACATTCCACTCCTTGTACCAGTCTTTGTAGCTAACATTCCACTCCTTGTACCAGTCTTTGTAGCTAACATTCCACTCCTTGTACCAGTCTTTGTAGCTAACATTCCACTCCCTGTACCAGTCTTTGTAGCTAACATTCCACTCCTTGTACCAGTCTTTTTAGCTAACATTCCACTCCTTGTACCAGTCTTTGTAGCTAACATTCCACTCCTTGTACCAGTCTTTGTAGCTAACATTCCACTCCTTGTACCAGTCTTTTTAGCGAACATTCCACTCCTTGTACCAGTCTTTGTAGCTAACATTCCACTCCTTGTACCAGTCTTTTTAGCTAACATTCCACTCCTTGTACCAGTCTTTTTAGCTAACATTCCACTCCTTGTACCAGTCTTTTTAGCTAACATTCCACTCCTTTGGAAAACAACAGGAGTGGCAAGGAGTAGAATGTAAAAGCTGAACAGATACTGCGACCAGGCTAATATGCATGCTCTTTGGATGGATGTCGCTCCCCCTGTCTCTGTCTCTCTGTCTGTCTTTCTTTCTTTCTTTCTCTCTACATGCCCTTCTTTCATCTCCTATCCTCCCATGATCCCTCCCTCTCACCAACCGTCCTTGGTGCTTTCTCTTTCTCTTTCTCTTCACCCGTATCTCTAGTGTGTTTACAGGCAACGTGTCCCAGTGGCTTACTACTGCAGGTGCATGCAGGTGTATGGGTGAAAACAACAAGCTCCCCTTTAAACCGCTAGGCCCTAGGCTACACCTAACCTTTTGACTGGCATGTTTTCCACCCCTCAATGTCAGGGGAAAGGACAGAAGGAGAGCAGTAGGGTATTTGAAGGTCTGTTCTCAAATCTTCCTATATACGTTAGCTAGCCATCACATGGACCGTTGAATGAAGCTCACGGTGTGTTGACAAGCTTTGTTGTGTAGTCTTACTTCAAATCTGTTGGTAACAATGGCCATGTTTTGAGACTTATCTCAATTAGGTCAACGTTATAGCTTCAAGAAAAGGTCCAATGCGGCACACACTGCCATAGCGCTGCAGTTTTAACCTTCTCCAATTATACAAACAAATGGTGGATTTTAAAAGTGTAATACTTTTTAATAATACAATAATAATACAAATGATTTAAGTTTAAATATACCATGTAGGCAACAGTTCCATCAATTTCTGCTTCCAGGAGAGCAAGGGATTATTTATAACTGCGGTATTGTCCGACACAGGCCCCGTGGGTCTTAAGAGGTCGCAGGTGGGGGGGAATTGCTTTTTCCACCCATACATGTTTATTCAATAGGAAATAAACAAACCTGCAATTACATTGGTGCTTGGGTGGTGTCAAGCCCGGCTTGCCTCTAGTGATAAATCTGTAGCCTCCATACTCTGGCTTGAACAGTGATGAGACTTATGAGGTCTCAGAGGAAGATGTGACGTTGTGGAGAAGAGGAGAGAGGAAGACATAAGGCAAAAGCCAAAATACTATTTTAGGGATTTAATTGGTTTACAGATGTTGATGGTTTTTTATTGACGCTTCTTGAAATACGGTAACATTAGACTGCACTGTACGGCATTCTACAGCTAAGTCTTGGGATGAGTTGATGCATTTTGAAATACAATACAATCCATATGTAGGCCATTTTATTCATTTTTATTTATTTAACCTTTATTTAACCAGGTTAGTCTCATTGAGATAAAACATATCTTTATCTCAATGAGATTAAACTGGTTGACTAAAGGTTAAATAAATTAAACATAAAATAGCCTACATATTGATTGTATTGTATTTCAAACTCATCAACTCATCCCAAGACTTAGCTGTAGAATGCCGTAGCCCAGAGGGGCCAGACAGGCACCCTTTCCCAGAGAAAGAACATTTTCAGTAGGGAAGAGCTTCTCTGTTATGAATAATACTTCTCTTCTCTTTCAGAAGGGAAGAGCTTCTCTGTTATGAATGACCACACATACTTCTCTTTCAGAAGGGAAGAGCTTCTCTGTTATGAATGACCACACATACTTCTCTTTCAGAAGGGAAGAGCTTCTCTGTTATGAATGACCACACATACTTCTCTTTCAGAAGGGAAGAGCTTCTCTGTTATGAATGACCACACATACTTCTCTTTCAGAAGGGAAGAGCTTCTCTGTTATGAATGACCACACATACTTCTCTTTCAGAAGGGAAGAGCTTCTCTGTTATGAATGACCACACATACTTCTCTTTCAGAAGGGAAGGGCTTCTCTGTTATGAATGACCACACATACTTCTCTTTCAGAAGGGAAGAGCTTCTCTGTTATGAATGACCACACATACTTCTCTTTCAGAAGGGAAGAGCTTCTCTGTTATGAATGACCATACATACTTCTCTTTCAGAAGGGAAGAGCTTCTCTGTTATGAATGACCACACATACTTCTCTTTCAGAAGGGAAGAGCTTCTCTGTTATGAATGACCACACATACTTCTCTTTCAGAAGGGAAGAGCTTCTCTGTTATGAATGACCACACATACTTCTCTTTCAGAAGGGAAGAGCTTCTCTGTTATGAATGACCACACATACTTCTCTTTCAGAAGGGAAGGGCTTCTCTGTTATGAATGACCACACATACTTCTCTTTCAGAAGGGAAGAGCTTCTCTGTTATGAATGACCACACATACTTCTCTTTCAGAAGGGAAGAGCTTCTCTGTTATGAATGACCACACATACTTCTCTTTCAGAAGGGAAGGGCTTCTCTGTTATGAATGACCACACATACTTCTCTTTCAGAAGGGAAGAGCTTCTCTGTTATGAATGACCACACATACTTCTCTTTCAGAAGGGAAGAGCTTCTCTGTTATGAATGACCACACATACTTCTCTTTCAGAAGGGAAGAGCTTCTCTGTTATGAATGACCACACATACTTCTCTTTCAGAAGGGAAGAGCTTCTCTGTTATGAATGACCACACATACTTCTCTTTCAGAAGGGAAGGGCTTCTCTGTTATGAATGACCACACATACTTCTCTCTAACACACATTCCTCTTTTTCTTCTTTTTTGTGTGTTTTTTGTTGTTGTTGAATTTTACCCCTTTTTCTCCCCAATTTCATGGTATCCAATTGTTTAGTAGCTACTATCTTGTCTCATCACTACAACTCCCGTACGGGCTCGGGAGAGACGAAGGTTGAAAGTCATGCGTCCTCCGATACACAACCCAACCAAGCCGCACTGCTTCTTAACACAGCGCGCATCCAACCCGGAAGCCCACCACACCAATGTGTCGGAGGAAACACGGTGCACCTGGCAACCTTGGTTAGCGTGCACTGTGCCCGGCCCGCAACAGGAGTCGCTGGTGCACGATGAGACAAGGATATCCCTACCGGCCAAGCCCTCCCTAACCCGGACGACGCTAGGCCAATTGTGCGTGGCCCCACAGACATCCCGGTCGCGGACTGTTGCGACAGAGCCTGGGCGCGAACCCAGAGTCTCTGGTGGCACAGCTGGCAGTACAGCGCCCTTAACCACTGCGCCACCCGGGAGGCCCTCACATTGCTCTTTTTCACTCTCTAGCTCGCATGCGTGCGCACACACACACATACAAAAACACACCAACCTCTAAAACACACTCTTTAGGAAAGTCTGTCACCCAGTCAGAGACAATTAGTGGCTTCCAATAAATCAATATCTCGTTTTCAAGTGGTTGTGATAATATTGTAACTCACACAACACTGACATCAATATCCTGGGAGATTTGTTTCTAAATTACACCTTTTTATAGATTCATGAAAACCACTTGAACTTGTGTTGCTGTTGATTACATAAAAGTTAAATAAAACCAAATTGATAACACATACAATGTGCTGAACTTTCTATCATTTTTGTTTTATGGGGTTGTGGGTAATGGACCCCCATCCTTGATGCACCAAACGTCATGACAACCCTTCAGCAGCCCACCGGCAACCCACTGCTTTATAGAGTGGCTCTGATGCTTATTGATGCCCGATGTAGACTAGACAAAATGACTGTGAGATGCTGTCTGGGTCTCTCCACTGGGGGTGGCTGAAGTCGGCCGGCTTCCCCAGGTTCCACAGCCCATTCCTAGGTTGAGGAGCGGATTGTTTCCCTCGGCCTGACAGGCTAGCCTGGGTGGAAGTTGTTGTGATGGGGATGGCTGCTGACTTTTCAAACCTTCAGACTCTCGTCAGCGGCACAACGCTATCCTGCAGAACTGGGTTTTCTTTCAAATACTTTAGCAACGCTTGATTTTGCTTGTCTTGCGCAGTGAAACCAATGGAATCATCCCATAAGAGCAAAACCCGACCAAATCAAAGGCTTAAAGTATTTGGGGGAAAAAAATAGTATTTGAACCCACGACTGCTATCCTGAAGGTGTTCAAGGCAGCTGTATTGTAGTCAGACAATTGTTTCCAAAATATTAAATATACCTACAAGTATCGTCTGACAGGCATAGGACTTCCTCCTCCTATAGAGGAAATATGCATGGAGGATATTTAATTTGGCGCACAATATCTGATCTGTTTTTACCAATTGAGATGTCGTGATTGTGTGTTCTTGTATCCTCCAAGCTGCAACAACCGTTCTGCCTCAATTAACATTAAATAAATTGCTTTTCCAAGGCCACAATTCTTTGCTTCAAACAAAGCTCTTGTCTAAACGTTTGCATCTGAGGTGACTACCCGTAAAGCACCCTCCCCATAACTGAACGCGTTGTGTGTTCTCAGCTCTCCAAATTATTTCTTTCCGGGTTTTGCCGAGAAATGAGTGGTAAGCAAGGTCACTGTAGGAGAGTTCAAAGGACTTCCTCATTCTGATTTAAAGGCTACAGCAAGGCTTTGATGTATCTTGGTCTGTTAACTCAAAGGAATTGAGCTTGAGGTCTTTGACCTTGACCCACTAGAATTACTGCAGTGTAATCTTACGAAAGAAGTGAGACAGAATGAGCCTACTCTGCAGCCATCGGAAAACACAGGAAGAAAAGTTGAAATGGTTGAATTTGTAACCGTTTTTTTCTCCACTATACAGGCTTACTTGTTATATCCACGTGAATGCTTAAGAAAGGTGAAGCCTTAACCCATTACCAGTGTCTTCAAGAAGACACCCTGAGTATCAAGTGAACATTTCTGGTTTTGTCCTTCTTTTTACTCACTCTGGAGGGAGGGGGGGGGACAGCCCACTTTTCTTCTGTGGTAATCCTAGGAGTATGAGCACCACCACTTCTCAGTTATGTGGGGAAAGGTTTTCCATTGGGCGAAAAGAGGGGGAAGAACGGAGGGGATGGAAGTAGGAATGAGAAGGAGGACAGAAGGAGAGACGAGATAAGGCAGACAAGGAGGAGGTATAAAGGTTTCTGTTCTACACATCCTCAGGACCGAAAGCCTTTATTGTTCTCTCCGGTGTTCCTCCCCACAGGTGTTCCTGTGACGGACAGATGGGTCCAGAGGGCTCGATGGGGACGTGTGGCTGAATAATAATTTATTGATTTGTCTAATGACGGAATGGATGACTGTTTAACAGAGGTGATAAATAACCTTGCCTGTGGCCTGTAGATTTGAGTTTGTCCTCAAGTTAATGCTAAAGCTTAAAGATGGAATCTGGTGAAACTGACACATCTGTTTCGGCTATTACAACAACAAAGACGTTACTGCAAACAACAAACACTGTTTTTTGCCCCTCAGACAAAACTGCACGCGTGTTAGAACAGAACATTATGTACAGAATGTTTTTTACCACGCTCCTCCTCCCCATTTGGAAGCTCCTCCTCTCCGTTTGGAAGCTCCTCCTCTCCGTTTGGAAGCTCCTCCTCTCCGTTTGGAAGCTCCTCCTCTCCGTTTGGAAGCTCCTCCTCTCCATTTGGAAGCTCCTCACCTCCATTTGGAAGCTCCTCACCTCCGTTTGGAAGCTCCTCCTCTCCGTTTGGAAGCTCCTCCTCTCCATTTGGAAGCTCCTCCTCTCCATTTGGAAGCTCCTCCTCTCCATTTGGAAGCTCCTCCTCTCCATTTGGAAGCTCCTCACCTCCATTTGGAAGCTCCTCACCTCCGTTTGGAAGCTCCTCCTCTCCGTTTGGAAGCTCCTCCTCTCCGTTTGGAAGCTCCTCCTCTCCATTTGGAAGCTCCTCCTCTCCATTTGGAAGCTCCTCCTCTCCGTTTGGAAGCTCCTCACCTCCATTTAGTCAACAAAACAAAAACCATAACAAAGGCGCTGGGGTGAACAGGGACGCTGTTTCCCCTAATGCAGACTCCATCTTTAATTGGTGAAACTGCCATGTCCGTTTGGGATAGTACAATAACAAAGAAGTCACTACAAAATCATAAACACTGTTTTTTTCTCCTCAGACATCACTGCGTGATCAAACTTTTTTTTTACCACTGTGCAGACGCTCCACTTTTCAGTTTTCCCTCCATTTCATGAACAAAACAAAAACAATAATAAAGGCTGTGGGTGAAGAGTGGTGCTGTTTCCCTTAATGCAGATTCCAGATTGAAGCTTCACTGGCTATAGTAATATTATTTATTAGATGTGTAAAGGAGGTGGTTTACTGTGTTAGCCTGCTGAGCTTAAAGCGCAACTGAAGGCAATAAACAACTTATCTGATCCAAAACGGCCTATGTGGCATCCTTATTATTCAGAAACATGTATTCTAGTGTAAAAATTTACTACAAAGTGTAAATAGGATAAAATGTTTCATAAAGTCAGTCTCGTCCAAAACTGAGTTTTGTATGTGAGTTTGTCATTACTAACTGGTTTTGATTTCAGCAATGCTCACTTGCCCACTAACACAGGATACACAGCTGCATTGATTGCTCTCTATCCAATCCTACTGCAGAACACACAGACAATGAGACAAACCTGCCCAGCAGTGCAGCGGATCGGACTTTGTTTACATAAGACAACACATTGCTAGATGTACAATTGGGTGACTAAAACCTCCTCGGTAAAAACTTCAAAATGAATGACAGATTCCTTGAGTTATCTTAGATTCCTTCTGACTATTTGGGGGAAATAACACTATTTCAACACCAGATGTGAAATTGTAATTCCACATGTGAAAGTGAGATTTCAACATTATCATATGTGAAACTGCATATCTGATTTTCATATGTGAAAGCGCAAGTTTACAGGTAGTTTTTTTTAAGGGAGCACTGGCTTTGTTCCTACGGTTTGTCATGGGAGACAAACATCAGTAACCGCCACATCAAATCACATCCCCAAGACTGAAATAGTTTTTGTTTAATGAGCAACAGAGTGGCACTGCATCTCAGTGCTAGAGGCATCACTACAGACCCAGGTTTGATTCCAGGCTGTATCACAACCGGCGGAGATTGGGAGTCCCATAGGGCTGAGCACAATTGGCCCAGCGTCTTCCGGGTAAGGGTTTGGCCGGGGTAGGCCGTCATTGTAAATAAGAATTTGTTCTTAACTGACTTGCCTAGTTAAATAAAGGTTAAATAAAAAATGTAAAAACACATGCACATCGGTGCGTTCAGTCACTCTTTCAGCCCAGGCATTAGCTTGCTCTGGGAGCTTATGCAAGTCTTCAGGTCTCTAATTTGGGATGGGGAGGCCTATGTGTTACGGAGGGGATTCCATGAACCACACTTGCTTGATGAGTCACCTTGTCTGAGACCTGGAGACTTGAGTAAGCTCCCCAAGCTAGCTAATGGCTAGGCTTTAGCTCGGCGGCTATTGCAGTCTTGTGGCATGCAGGAGACTCGGATTCGAACCCAGTCACAGGGGGGAAGTATTTGACTATTTCAACTCATTGGTAACTGTATAACTGATGAAGACCATGGGGTTTCAAACATAAACATTAACACACTGTCTGGTTTGGTAAATAGAAATGTATATTTTCTACACATCCAAGAGCAGGCTGTGAGGTCTAAAGTAAGTGTGAGATGTGTCAATTGCAATCTGATAAATCTATACATTTTCTGTCTACAAACATGTTGAATATTCAGATGTGTTTGACACTGAGCCAAAGCAGATGTAGTGATGTCTAATTTAACAGAGATTAGCATGTTATTGTCAATGGTAAGTTAGAGCTTCTGTTTAGGTTAAACAACTTTAAAAAATGTATTGGAAGTATTTAGGATGTCAGGTTTAAAATAGCATAGATGAGCTAATGATTATACATGCACCCAATGTGTTCCAATCAATCAAAACAGATAACAGGCTGCTCGAGATGAGGAAGGATGATTTTTAAATTAGAATTGTTCTTTGCGACTGGAACAGACCGTGAGGTCGTGCTGAACTTTTCAGGTTAGCTGCTAGTTAGCAGGAGAGAATAAATGTGGTTTGTTTTAATTGGTAAATTATACATACAATAGCCTACCAACACACTGCTATACACAGACAGGAATGCAGAGTGTGGTCTTCGTGGATAGAACAAAGAGGGGGAGGATGTTATGGAGGAAATATGGAAGAGATCAGGTGAGGAAATAGAAGGTGTGGGGGCGCTGTATGAGGGATGATGGGGAAAAGGTGTTAATAGAGAGAAAAGATAAGGAGTTGTTGGGGGAAAAGGAGAGGAAAGAAGTGAAAAAATAAAGGACACTGGTTGTACAGTATGTTCTTGCTTCTGCACGCTACACTTGAATAAAGTATCATTTTAAATGAAAGTTATATATTAGGTTTGTTTAAGTGGTAATTAAGGTATTTTTTTTACACTTCAGAAAGAGCTAATAGCTTCAATGTGATGGATCAGCTCATTATTAAATCTCTTCAGCCTGGTTCTTGGAAAGCAACTGATGGTTCCTGGTTTTCCAAGTAATTCTCTGTTTTTCCCACTGCCCTCACTATCTTTGTGTTTCAAACATGAGCTTGTCCAAGGTGTCGTGTCGCACTCGACGACAGTTGCTATCCATTGGAGCTCTGAGATTGGTTGCCCAAAATTCTGCGGCGGGGCTTAGTGAAGGGTCCATTCAACTCACAGGTAACTGTATAACTGAAAAGGTCATGAGGTTTCAAACATCATCAACATTAACACAATGTCTGTTCTGGTGAATAGAATTATATTTTCTACTCATCCAAGAACAGGCTGTGTCTAAAGAACATGAGAGATGTGTCAATAGCAATCTGATGTCTATTCATTTCCTTTCTATGAACATGTTGTTGCCTCAGTTGCATGATACATTTGGACGAAGTCATTTTTTTTCGTTTAAGTGGTAATAAAAGATGTAAGTGGTATTAGAAATTAGGCATTTTTTTCCCTGAACAGGCAAATGACAGTTTCCAGGTTCCCACCTCATTGCTTTCACCAATCGAACCATGTCAGGATCAGATCGGGTCATCAAAAGAAGGAAGTAGCACTATCACACATGCGCCCAATTTGTTCCAATCACTCTCAAAATGGCTGACGGGCTGCTTGAGAGGATGAAGGATGATTTGAAATTGTTCTTTGTGATGGAGCAGACCGTGAGGTCGTGATTAACTTTTCAGGTTAGCTATTAGTGAGTAGGAGAGGGTATGTAGTTTGTTTTAATTGGAAATTGCATATACAATAGCCTACATACACACTGTTACACATAATCAAGAATGGGAATGTATTTTGGGAGAGAAAAAGAGGGTATGTATGTGATGGAGGAAATATGGAAGAGGTCATGTGTCACGTGAGGAAATGGGAGGTGTGAGGGATGATGGGAAAAAGGGGATGATAGAGAGAAAAAGATAAGGAGAGGAGAGAGGTGATCAAATACTGGCTGTACACAGAGACATGTGTGATGGTGTGTGTGTGTGTGGTGTCAATATTTTCTATGTGTGTGTGTTCCAGGTTTCTACCATGTGACTAATAACATAATCTAATCTAATCCTAAAAGGGTTCCTCAGCTGTCCCCATAGGATAAACCTTAGAATAACCCTTCTGGTTTCCAGGTAGAACTATTTTGGGTTCCACGTACAACCTTCTGAGTAAAGGGTTCCACATAACTCAAAAGGGTTCTACCTGGAACTAAAAAGGGTTATTCAAAGGTTTATCCTATGGGGACAGCTGAAGAACCCTTTTAGGATTAGATTAGATTATGTTATTAGTCACATGGTCGCAGATGTATTCGCAGGGTACAGTGAAATTGTGCATGTCAAAAAAAGAGAAGTGTATGAATGAAAACAATTAAATATATACATACAGTACCAGTCAAATGTTTGGGCAGGTCTACTCATTCAAGGCTTTTTCTTAATTTTTTAGAATCTTCTACAGTGTAGAATAATAGTGAAGACATCAACACGAAACTATGAAATAACACATATAGTAGTAACCGAAAAAGTGTTAAGCAAATCAAATATTATTGAGATTCTTCAAAATAGCCACCCTTTGCCTTGATGACAGCTTTGCACACTCTTGGCACTCTCAACCAGCTTCACCTGGAATGCTTTTCCAACAGTCTTGAAGGAGTTACAACATATGCTGAGCACTTGTTGGCTGCTTTTCCTTCACTCTGCGGTCCAACTCATCCCAAACCATCTCAATTGGGTTGAGGTCAGGTGATTGTGGAGGCCAGGTCATCTGATGCAGCACTCCATCACTCTCCTTCTTGGTCAAATAGCCCTTACACAGCCTGAGAGTGTGTTGGGTCATTGTCCTGTTGAAAAACTAATTATAGTTCTACTAAGCGCAAACTATAAGGAATGGCGTATCGCTGCAGAATGCTGTGGTAGCCATGCTGTTTATGTGTGCCTTGAATTATAAATAAATCACGGACAGTGTCACCAGCAAAGCACCCCCACACCATCACACCTCGTCCTCCATGCGTCATGGTGGGACCCACACATGAAGAGATCATCTGTTCACCTACTCTGCGTCTCACAAAGACACGGTGGTTGGAACCAAACATCTCTAATTTGGACTCATCAGATCAAAGGACAGATTTCCACAAGTCTAATGTTCATTACTCGTGTTTCTTGGACCAAGCAAATCTCTTATTATTATGTATTAAATGACCTTCACATCTTAAAGTAATGATGGACTGTCTTTTCTCTTTGCTTTTTTGAGCTGTTCTTGCCATAATATGGATGTAAGGGTTCTGTGTGTAGCTGGTGTAGAGAGTCAGGCGCAGAACAGCAAATATGAGTAATCAACGTACTTTTACTCAAAATGACAAATGTACAAAGTAACATCACGAGCACACAATGACGGACCGAAAATACAATAAACAATCACTCACAAATACAACATGGGGAACAGAGGGTTGAATAATAAACAAGTAATTGATTGAGTGAAGCCAGGTGTGATAAGACAAAGACAGAACAAATGGAAAATGAAAAGTGGATCGCGGTGGCGAGAAAGCCGGTGACGTCGACCGTCGAACGCCGCCCGAACAAGGGGAGGGACCCACTTCGGCGTAAGTCGTGACAATGGACTTGGTCTTTTACCAAATAGGGGTATGTATACTTCTGTATAACCCCCTACCTTGTCACAACACAACTGATTGGCTAAAACGCATTAGGAAGGAAAGAAATTCCACAAATACATTTTAACAAGGCACACCTGTTAATTGAAATGCATTCCAAGTGACTACCTCATTAAGCTGGTTGAGAGAATGCCAAAAGTGTGCAAAGCTGTCATCAAGGCAAAGGGTGGCAACTTTGAAGAATCTCGAATATAACATATATTTTGATTTGTTTATCACTTTTGTGCTTACTACATGTTTCCATATGTGTTATTTCATAGTTTTGATGTCTTCACTATTATTCTAAAATGTAGAAAATAGTAAAAATATAGAAAAACCTTGGAACAAGTAGGTGTGTCCAAACTTTTGACTGGTACTGTATATATTTACAACTGTAGCAATACTAAATGTCCATTGGGGAGTGTGGAGGCAGGGTAAGTGTCCGTTGGGGGGAGGGGGGGGTGTAAGAACTGTGTCACGACTTCCACCGAAGTTGGGCCCTCTCCTTGTTCGGGCGGCGTTCGGCGGTCGACGTCACCGACCTTCTAACCATCGCCGATCCACTTTTCATTTTCCATTGGTTTTGTCTTGTCTTCCATCACACCTGGTTCCAATTCCATCAATTACATGTTGTGTATTTAACCCTCAAACAATATTGTCCACCTTGAAGATACTGAGAATGATTTGCAATGTATGTTGAACACTGTCAATGTCTGGTGTACAAAGTGGAGATGATTGATCAACAGGCAAGATAGATAAAACCCAGATAAGCACTTCATAAAAAATGGTACAGTAAGACGTATTCATCACTATCCGTTTGGAAGCAATATTTTTCTCCCTTCTCTGCTGACGAGTATTTTCCCAACTCATACAAGAGTAATGAAGGTCTGGTGCACCTTTTTTTAAATTTCTTTTGATATTGTCTTGTATATTATTTTATATTGTGATTTATCAGAGGGTTCTGCAGCACCCTCAGCACCCCGAATGTCCGTAGCTATGAATATATGACCTTTGGAGTGTATAAAGTCCTAATCTGATCCTGCAGGTGTAGGTGTTGGAGTCCGTTGCTAGATAATAGAAAATCTGGTTATTGTACATGTTCACAGCTCTGTAATTCATGTGTGTGTCCTTATAGAACATGGAGTTATGGAGCAAGGAAGCCAAAACGGAAAACTCTATTTAAAACAGATGTTTCCTTGGGGTGTATAAGCTTGCCCCAAATCGGGCTATTCAAGGAGACATCGGGATGAGAGCCCAATGAAATAAGGTTATGGAACCATCTTATTGACATGCCAGAGGACAGAATAACTCAACAGGCTTTCACCTGGGATAAAACACACAATTACCCTTGGACAAAGGAATGCAATGACATAAGGAAGCTGATCTTCAACAAATATTTTGAAACAAGTTGTGATGGAATCACAGGAGGATGGTGGCACCTTAATTGGGGAGGACGGGCTCGTTGTAATGGCTGGAGCGGAATCAGTGGTATGGTATCAAATACATGGTTTCCATGTGTTTGATGCCATTCCAGTTGCGCCGTTCCAGACATTTATATGAGCTGTCCTCGCCTCAGCAGCCTCCACTGGATGAAATGTCAACATGAGCAAACACAAGTTAACCCTTATCTACAAAGAAAAATGTTGTTATATGGCTAAAACCAAAGCGCAGAACGTAAAACCAGATAAAGAACACCTACAGTATGATCCATTACCCTATGTCGCCTATCACCTAACAAGAAGTCAAAGATTCTTGTGTACCCAGTTGAGAACTGGGATACTGCATCTGGCAATTGAAGTAGGAAGGTTTAATGCCATAGATGAAGTGCAGTCTGCGATTTAAGGAAGATGGAGAATTAACTGAACTTTTTATTTTACTGTACTTTATAATGATGATTTAAGAGTAACCTATTTTTAAATGCAGAAGCAGAAACCAGAACTATACAAACTTCAATTTCTATTTTATGTTACGAATTTGCTAAACGTATGACAAATTCCATCTAGGTGACTAAGTGGCTAACATTAGCTTGGCAAGGGGTTAGGGTTAGGTGTCATGGTTAAGCTAAAGTTAAGTTTAAGAGTTAGTTTAAAGGGTTAAGGTTGGGGTTCGCTTAAAGGGTTAAGGTTAGGGTTAGCTAAAAGCGTTAAGGTTAGGGTTAGTGACAGGGTTAGCTAAAAAAAAGTTGCTATTTAGCTCAAATGCTAAAGTTGTCAGTGATGAGATTTGAACTCGTAACTTTTGCTTTTCTAGACGTTCTTGTTAAATGCCAACCAACCATCCTACTTTAGTTTTGCATTTATTAATTATCTGTCTCCTGTAACCATACCAAACGTAACATATCTGTAACGGCGTTCGTCTGTTGAAAGAGATTCGGACCAAAATGCGGCGTGGTGGTTACTCATGTTCTTTAATGAAAAATGAACGATACATGAAATAACTAAATATACAAAACAACAAACGAAACGTGAAAACCTATACAGTCTATCTTGTGACAACAAACACAGAGACAGGAACAATCACCCACAAAACACACAGTGAAACCCAGGCTACCTAAATATGGTTCCCAATCAGAGACAACGAGAATCACCTGACTCTGATTGAGAACTGCCTCAGGCAGCCAAGACTATGCTAGACACCCCTACTCAGCCACAATCCCAATACCTACTAAAACCCCCAATACCACCACACAACACAAAATAACCCCATGTCACACCCTGGCCTGACCAAATAAATATATAAACACAAAATACTAAGACCAGGGCGTGACAATATCATACTATTTGCAAGTCCCGGATTTATATTTACTATGTTACGCCTAGTCTATGAGACCAGGCTGGGAGAAGTGTTGAAGGAAAACTTGAATGGCTATTCAGAGAAGAATAGCGTTGCTGGTTGCACATTTTATATCAAAAGCTTGGAAGATGGGACAACACAAGTTGTAGGACTGAAAGGTTTTTGTTTGGTTAAAATATTTGTTCATTTCAGTAGGAATGCAAATGGGTGTGTATGTCTTTGTATTTGTGTGTGTGTATGTATGCATGTTTGTATGTATGTAGTTACGTATGTACAGTATGTATGGACGGGTATGCATATGTAAGTATGTTAATTTTCTTTGGATACAGCAAATACAGTGTCCATGTGGGATGGGCATCATGAAGATGAATGACACAATAATAAATCAAATAAAACATCTAATCACATACAAACACACAATAAATACATTGCTGGAGACAAAAGGAGGAACAAACAATGAATGAGGATGATGAGCCATGGTAAGAGAAGGAAGGGGATGGATAGAACAATTCAGAAGACTAAAAGAACATATTGGCAGTCCAACAACCTTTGATAGGTTGTGGCAGCCACTTGCCCTCTGTCACAATCTATGATGCTCATCATTAATCATTGTCTTTCCTGAGGTCAGTTATGACAGCAGAGGGCTACAGAGTCCTCCTCCTGGGGTAGCTTGGTTCCCATTTACAATGTGAACAATGTGCTTCCCGTTCAACATGTTAATGATGCCCTTGAGGAGCGGTGCATGTGTGTGTGTGTGTGTGTGTGTGTGTGTGTGTGTGTGTGTGTGTGTGTGTGTGTGTGTGTGTGTGTGTGTGTGTGTGTGTGTGTGTGTGTGTGTGTGTGTGTGTGTGTGTGTGTGAGCATATGTGTGTGTGTGTGTGTGTGTGTGTGTGTGAGCATATGTGTGTGTGTGTGTGTGTTTGTGAGCATATGTGTGTGTGTGTGAGAGAAAAATAGAGAGAGAGTGAGTGAAATTGTGGCATATTTAAAAGAGATCCTAAAACACACATTTTTAGCTTGGCTTTTCCTCAGGGTGCATTTTTTAGTCTTTCAGTTTTTATTGTTATTCTTTAGTTTTTTCCATCCTCTTATGTTTGTTGTGGTAAATATTACTTTTTTCTTTTTGTTGTTTTTTATGTATGTTTTCTTTCCTGTTAAGTGCATTGCTTTGCATTTATGTCTGAAATGTGCATTATAATTAAAGTTACATTTGATTTGATAGGGTTGAAAGCTACTGGTAATTTACAAAAGTTACCGAAATCTTCAGTAATTTTGGTCATTAACAGAAAATCTTTGGAAATCTAATGTAACTTTTGCAATTTATACTTGAATAACATTTTTTTGTACATTTATTCATTTTATTAAAAGGTTTTAAAAAATATAATCAATTTGACTCAAAATTCCATGATGTGCATGCAGTAAGGCATTGTTGGCAGAATAGATGGATGCAGTTCGATGCATGATTAATATAATTCACCAATACATTTCTTGGTAGTCCAACATATACTGCAATCAGGTTGTATATCACAGCTGGACTGGTACACTGTTTGCAGCCCCCACTCATTCAGGATGCACTGTTTGTTTCAATTACTCAATATTTTAAACAAAAAACGTCCGACTGTAACTAAGGCTGGGAATGTCAATACAATCAAACTAGCAAGGGCAATGATCACAAGTTAGTCACGACGTGGCTAATAGGCTAGCACACATGTGTCAAACAAGGCCTGCGTGCCAAAAAGGGCACACAGCGAGTATAAATTAGTCAACAGTTGAGTGATCGACTTTATGAAACAACAGCTTGATGTGCTCGAGTCTTTGAATTCAACTTCAATTGTGCTGCTTCCGTGTGTCCTGGTTACAGACATATGCCACAGTCTTAGCTAGGCTACTAAAATATTGCAGTCCGGCTTCGGTTTTTAACGCTTGACAATGAAATAACCCAAAAACACCATGCAAAAGAGACACATGTAGGGCTATTACAGCAGCATTTGAGCAGAATCCTGCCTACTCAACTACAACTTGCAGACTTGTTTACATGTTGAGGGGGTTTTGTGCGTTTTGTTGCCAACCTTACTTTGCTACCTGACAACTTTACGTTTTTTACTTTTTAATTACCGTTTATATTTTAAATTTTTCCCTCACTCAACTTTTTTTCATTCAACTTTTTCACTCCTGACGCTTTATCTGGACGTGGTTCGTCAGGACCTCCAACAGCCGAAGCTAAGTAGTAACATTAACATGATGGTTTATCTGGACATGGTTCGTCAGGACCTCCAACAGCCGAAGCTAAGTAGTAACATTAACATGATGCTTCATCTGGACGTGGTTCGTCAGGACCTCCACCAGCCGAAGATAAGTAGTAACATTAACATGATGCCTTCTAATTGCAGTCGCTGTACTCATAATATACAGGAGAACGATCACCTTATGGTGTAAGCCCAGCTTCAGACGCAATCGTTAGGCACAGGTAATTTCAGTGTAGGAAAGGATGAAACAGCATCTGTGCCACCAGTAAGTACAGATAGTAACATTAGTATAAATCCCCTCGCACGGTCCCAGCAGCCGGACAACTTTCTCATGGCTTCTGGAGGGAAAAGCTGTAGGAATGCTCAACCGGTGTTGCTCATTCAGTCGACAGAAACTTTCAACCAGTTTTCCCCATTAAGCAGCGAGTCGATGTCTGAGGCCGAGCCTTCTCTTGTCTCTACTCCTCCCGTTACGGGGTCTGAGACGCCGAAGCTTCCCACCATTAGCTCTGACAAATTGAAAACCCTAGTCATTGGCGACTCCATTACCCACAGTATTAGACTTAAAACGAATCATCCAGCGATCATACACTGTTTACCAGGGGGCAGGGCTACCAACATTAAGGCTAATCTGAAGATGGTGCTGGCTAAAGCTAAAACGGGCGAGTGTAGAGAGAATAGAGATATTGTTATCCACGTCGGCACCAACGATGTTAGGATGAAACAGTCAGAGGTCACCAAGCGCAACATAGCTTCAGCGTGTAAATCAGCTAGAAAGATGTGTCTGCATCAAGTAATTGTCTCTGGCCCCCTCCCAGTTATGGGGAGTGATGAGCTCTACAGCAGAGTCTCACAACTCAATCACTAGTTGAAAACTGTTTTCTGCCCCTCCCAAATCAAATCAAATCAAATTTATTTATATAGCCCTTCGTACATCAGCTGATATCTCAAAGTGCTGTACAGAAACCCAGCCTAAAACCCCAAACAGCAAGCAATGCAGGTGTAGAAGCACGGTGGCTAGGAAAAACTCCCTAGAAAGGCCAATACCTAGGAAGAAACCTAGAGAGGAACCAGGCTATGTGGGGTGGCCAGTCCTCTTCTGGCTGTGCCGGGTAGAGATTATAACAGAACATGGCCAAGATGTTCAAATGTTCATAAATGACCAGCATGGTCGAATACTAATAAGGCAGAACAGTTGAAACTGGAGCAGCAGCACAGTCAGGTGGAAGTTGAAACTGGAGCAGCAGCATGGCCAGGTGGACTGGGGACAGCAAGGAGTCATCATGTCAGGTAGTCCTGGGGCATGGTCCTAGGGCTCAGGTCAGTTGAAACTGGAACAGCAGCATGGCCAGGTGGACTGGGGACAGCAAGGAGTCATCATGTCAGGTAGTCCTGGGGCATGGTCCTAGGGCTCAGGTCCTCCGAGAGAGAGAAAGAAAGAGAGAAGGAGAGAATTAGAGAACGCACACTTAGATTCACACAGGACACCGAATAGGACAGGAGAAGTACTCCAGATATAACAAGAGATAACAATATCCCAAAAGATAGAATTTGTAGATAATTGGCCCTCTTTCTGGGACTCACCCACAAACAGGACCAAGCCTGACCTGCTGAGGAGTGACGGACTCCATCCTAGCTGGAGGGGTGCTCTCATCTTATCTACCAATATAGACAAGGCTCTAACTCTTCTAGCTCCACAATGAAATAGGGTGCAGGCCAGGCAGCAGGCTGTTAGCCAGCCTGCCAGCTTAGTGGAGTCTGCCACTAGCACAGTCAGTGTAGTCAGCTCAGCTATCCCCATTGAGACCGTGTCTGTGCCTCGACCTAGGTTGGGCAAAACTAAACATGGCGGTGTTCGCCTTAGCAATCTAACTAGGATAAAGACCTCCTCCATTCCTGCAATTTTTGAAAGAGATCGTGATACCTCACATCTCAAAATAGGGCTACTTAATGTTAGATCCCTTACTTCAAAGGCAGTTATAGTCTATGAGCTAATCACTGATCATAATCTTGATGTGATTGGCCTGACTGAAACATGGCTTAAGCTTGATGAATTTACTGTGTTAAATGAGGCCTCACCTCCTGGTTACACTAGTGACCATATCCCCCGTGCATCCCGCAAAGGCAGAGGTGTTGCTAACATTTACGATAGCAAATTTCAATTTACAAAACAAAAAATGACGTTTTCGTCTTTTGAGCTTCTAGTCATGAAATCTATGCAGCCTACTCAATCACTTTTTATAGCTACTGTTTACAGGCCTCCTGGGCCATATACAGCGTTCCTCATTGAGTTCCCTGAATTCCTATCGGACCTTGTAGTCATAGCAGATAATATTCTAATCTTTGGTGACTTTAATATTCACATGGAAAAGTCCACAGACCCACTCCAAAAGGCTTTCGGAGCCATCATCGACTCAGTGGGTTTTGTCCAACATGTCTCTGGACCTACTCACTGTCACAGTCATACGCTGGACCTAGTTTTGTCCCAAGGAATAAATGTTGTGGATCGTAATGTTTTTCCTCATAATCCTGGACTATCGGACCACCATTTTATTACGTTTGCAATTGCAACAAATAATCTGCTCAGACCCCAACCAAGGAGCGTCAAAAGTCGTGCTATAAATTCACAGACGACACAAAGATTCCTTGATGCCCTTCCAGACTCCCTCTGCCTACCCAAGGACGTCAGAGGACAAAAATCAGTTAACCACCTAACTGAGGAACTCAATTTAACCTTGCGCAATACCCTAGATGCAGTTCCACCCCTAAAAACTAAAAACATTTCTCATAAGAAACTAGCTCCCTGGTATACAGAAAATACCCGAGCTCTGAAGCAAGCTTCCATAAATTTGGAACGGAAATGGCACCACACCAAACTGGAAGTCTTCCGACTAGCTTGGAAAGACAGTACCGTGCAGTATCGAAGAGCCCTGCTGCTCGATCATCCTATTCTTCCAACTTAATTGAGGAAAATAAGAACAATCCTAAATTTATTTTTGATATTGTTGCAAAGCTAACTAAAAAGCAGCATTCCCCAAGTGAGGATGGCTTTCACTTCAGCAGTAATAAATTCATGAACTTCTTTGAGGATTATTAGAAAGCAAATTACGGACTCAGTTGTCCTGAGTCTGCACAACTCTGCCAGGACCTAAGATCAAGAGAGACACTAAAGTGTTTTAGTACCATATCTCTTGACACAATACGTCCTGGGGCTGTATATGAACAGATATGAATAAGATTTAACATAGCTAAAATGCTGTCAGTTCCATTTAAATTTGAGCCAGTTTGCTACAGCAGGAAAATAATCCTGCAGCAACAGGAAATGTGAATTATTATGTGGATTATAATTCACATTTTTGTAGGGGTTGATGCAGTACATTTTTGTAAGGGAAAATCAAGTCTGAAATTTCTATGTGGAAATTACAAACTTCAGAAGCCTTTTTAAACCTCAGATACAGAAAGTTCTACTTTCCCTGCAACCGGGTGACAGAATGAAGATCCTACATCTGTATTATATGTGTCCATATTGTCCATGACTTTCTAGTAGATCGATCACATGGTTCAAGAGAAAATAGCCTAATTAATAATTTAAAAATAATTTAATCAAATGTGGCATTATTTTCAATTCAGAGTCAAAGATAGCTCAAAAGAAAACCAAGGGTTAGATCTATCTGAGCTCATTCAGATGAGAAATCAGGCCTGGGCCAAAGCAAAGAAAACTGGCTCTATAGTGACTGGCAATCTTTCAGACAATTGAGAAACAGGTGTACTATCTCGACTAAGAAAACTAACTCAAGCTACTTTTTAAGCTCTATCTCTGACTCTACGAATGATCCTTCTACATTTTGGAAAACAGTAAATGCACGGATGCTTGCAAATTCCTCTTATTCCCTGACTAAGCAAGTTCTCTCTGACTGGCATCATAACTGAGAAGAAGGGATAAGTGAGACTTTAATCATCATTTTATTTTGGCAGGCTTTTTATTTGAGATAAATGGTGGTTTAATTGACCCTGTTCAGTCAATCAACTGCTCTTCCCTCTGCCAGCCTCTAGCTGTCATGACGTTTAACCCATCAACTTCTAAGAAATATTTTTTTTCATTTCAACAATTTACTACTTGCAATGTGCTAAATGCCTTGCTTAAGATTGATGTAATAAAAATCCACCGGGGCAGATATGCTTGATCCATTTTTGCTGCAGCTCTCTGCCGCCCTGATCCTGAACCATATTTTTAACCAAACTATTATATCTGGTACTATCCCTAAGATTTGGAAGGCAAACCATGTACAGTGCTCCCTCTTCACAAAGGTGGTGACTCTTGTGACCTAAATAATGATCACCCTATTTCTAAGCGTTCTTGTCTAGCTAAATTATTGGCATCCATTCTTTCTTATCTTTGAAATGTATATCAGCCAGATTTTAGACCAGATTTTATACCAGATTCCCTCGATCTCTGCTGCATCCCTAGTTTTTATCTAACTAGGCAAGTCAGTTAAGAACAAATTCTTATTTACAATGATGGCCAACACCAGCCAAACCCTGACGATGCTGGGACAATTGTGTGCCGCCCTATGGGACTCCCAACCACAGCCAGGTGTGATAAAGCTTGGATTCGAACCAGGGTGTCTGTAGTGACACCTCTAGCACTGAGATTTTTAAATTTTTTATTTCACCTTTATTTAACCAGGTAGTCTAGTTGAGAATAAGTTCTCATCTGCAACTGCGACCTGGCCAAGATAAAGCAAAGCAGTTTGACACATACAACAACCCAGTATTACACATGGAATTAACAAACATACAATCAATAAAAATATATAAACAGCATGTGCAAATGAGGTAGGATAAGAGAGGTAAGGCAATAAATAGGCCATGGTGGCGAAGTAATTACAATATAGCAATTAAACACTGGAATGGTAGGGTGTGCAGAAGATGAAAGTGCAAGTAGAGATACTGGGGTGCAAAAGAGCAAGATAAATAAATAAATACAGTATGGGGATGAGGTAGATTGGATGGGCTATTTACAGATGAGCTATGTGCAGTGATCTGTGAGCTGCTCTGACAGCTGGTGCTTAAAGCTAGTGAGGAAGTTGAGAGTCTCCAGCTTCAGAGATTTTTGCAGTTCGTTCCAGTCATTGGAAGTAGAGAACTGGAAGGAGAGGCGGCCAAAGGAAGAATTGGCTTTGGGGGTGACCAGCGAGATATACCTGCTGGAGCGTGTGCTACGGGTGGGTGCTGCTATGGTGACCAGTGAGCTGAGATAAGGGGGGCTTTATCTAGCAGAAACGTGTAGATGACCTGGAGATGCAGGGCCTTAGACTGCTGCGCCACTCGGGAGCCCAGTTATAAATGATATGGTTAAATGTATGGATAAAAAGCAACATTGTGCTGCCCTCTTCACTGACCTGTCAAAGACATTTGATACTGTTGCTCACTCACTGCTAATTCAAAGGCTTTAATCGATTGGCCGAGACCAGGCTGCATGTAACTGGTTTAAGAATTACTGAGCAGATAGAACTCAATGTGTATCTACTGATGGTGTTAAATCAGGCTTCCTGGATATTACGAAAGGCTTCCTGCAGGAGTCGGTTCTGGGTCCTGTACTTTTTACTGTTTACATGAACAATATTGACTTGTCTGTAAAAAATTGTAACCTGCACTTGTATGCCGATGATACTGTTGTGTATGCTATTGGTTGACCAGACGCCATCTGAACTATAGTCTGCCTTCATTGTATTACAGAACTTTATTGACCTGAAATGAGTATTGAATGCAGGTTAAACTAAGTATACATTGTTCTCTTGAGTGTATAAAAATCACTCTAAATATTTAAGCATATGTACTTTGGATTGTGTCCATATTGATTGTGTTCCTGCTTACAAATATCAAGGCATCTGGATAAACGAAAAGCTGTCTTTTTTAAAAAGCATATTGATGAGTCAGTTAAGAGGCTGAGAATAAACATGGGCTTCTTCTATAGAAATAGGTCCTGCCTCTCTCTAAATAGTAGAAAGCAGATTATTCAGTCAACGATCCTATTGGTCCTACACTATTGCGACATCATCTATATGAACGTAGCTGCCACTTCATTAAAGCCGTTTAAAGCGACAGTTTTACTATTCATCACTGCATTCTCAACCAGAAAGTTGGTTGGCCCTCTTTGATGTCACAAAGGTCAATACATTGCTATGTTTTCATATACAGCATAAAGCCGTTTCACAAAAGGTCCCACTGTACCTAACATCATTACTAAACTTTAGACATGAGTTACCACAACGGGCTCAGGGATGGCCAACTCTGGAAATTCCTTTGGTCTCTATTGAGTTATCAGATTTTAGTTTTCTTGCACCTTATTTGTGGAACAATCTTCAACATGTTATTGAATGTGATGTTTTGGTGCCCAGATGGCAATTCAGAAAGATGATTGAGGATCTTATTACTGATGAATGTGATGTTTTGTTGCCCAGTGTGCAATTCAGAAAGATGATTGAGGATCTTATTACTGATGAATGTGATGTTTTGGTGCCCAGAGCGCAATTCAGAAAGATGATTGAGGATCTTATTACTGATGAATGTGATGTTTTGGTGCCCAGAGGGCAATTCAGAAAGATGATTGAGGATCTTATTACTGATGAATGTGATGTTTTGGTGCCCAGAGGGCAATTCAGAAAGATGATTGAGGATCTTATTACTGATGAATGTGATGTTTTGGTGCCCAGGGGGCAATTCAGAAAGATGATTGAGGATCTTATTACTGATGAATGTGATGTTTTGGTGCCCAGGGGGCAATTCAGAAAGATGATTGAGGATCTTATTACTGATGAATGTGATGTTTTGGTGCCCATGGGGCAATTCAGAAAGATGATTGAGGATCTTATTACTGATGAATGTGATGTTTTGGTGCCCATGGGGCAATTCAGAAAGATGATTGAGGATCTTATTACTGATGAATGTGATGTTTTGGTGCCCATGGGGCAATTCAGAAAGATGATTGAGGATCTTATTACTGATGAATGTGATGTTTTGGTGCCCAGGGGGCAATTCAGAAAGATGATTGAGGATCTTATTACTGATTAATGTGTTTTTCATGACCATGTTTTTATTTCTTTCTGCTTGCATTTTGTATTTCTATGTTGATGTGTGTATTGTCTATAATTGCTGTAATTCACCTGTAACAGAGACCTTGGTCTCAGTATGACTCCCTGTAACAGAGACCTTGGTCTCAGTATGACTCCCTGTAACAGAGACCTTGGTCTCAGTATGACCCCCTGTAACAGAGACCTTGGTCTCAGTATGACTCCCTGTAACAGAGACCTTGGTCTCAGTATGACTCCCTGTAACAGAGACCTTGGTCTCAGTATGACTCCCTGTAACAGAGACCTTGGTCTCAGTACGACTCTCTGATCAAATAAAGGGTCAATACATAAATAAATGACATCTGCAAGTCTTCCAACTATTGACTTTATTCACAACTGCCACCAGTTTAACGACAAAACATTGACAACAAATACATGTTGACATAACAAAATAAAGTTTGTAATAAAGGATATTTCATGCTGAAAAAATCATATTAAACAGCAATGGTATTCAATAAGTTGATGGTTTATATTTACAATGACAAAGCTGTAAAATATTATCCAATTGTTTTATTTCATCTTGTTTAATTATTTAATGTATTTTGTCACACAGAGGGCCATAGATGATTAGAGACACCTGTGATATTCTGAAGTACCCAAAGCGGCCACTAGATGTCCTGTGACAGATTACATAAAATCCTTGAAAGATAGCAAAATACTGGTAGTTTACTGGTAGACTTAGGTTTCCAGTAATATACCCTCCCTTTACACCCCTAGTCTGAGATGACTTTGCACATATTTCCCAAAGCGCTCTCTCTCTCCTGTTGATCCTGAGTGATAGGTTGTCTCAATGTAATCAAGGTATGAAATTATCGTTATTTTCAAATGCAATCTGTTTTGTGGCTTAGTTGTGGTCAATTTGCAGTGTACAAAATATTATAATTATGTTCTGGCCCCCCGAACATTTGCTCTGACAAAATTGGCCAAAATCGGTTGCCTAACCACTGGCCTGCAGGATGTGTGTTTGGTGCCACCTGTGGATCACCCAGAGACACCAGCTGCTCTAATACAGACTGGTAGAGTGGAACTCTAATGGTACTTCTGAGGGAAAGGAGAGATAAAGGGAAGGGAGATGAGGGGAGTGGAGGAAAGGGGAGGAGGTAGAGGAGTAGAGGGAAGGGTAGGAGACGAGATGATGAAGGGGTGGAGAGGAGGGGAAAGGTGTGGAGAGGAGGGGAAGAGAGGAGAGCAGAGCAGAGAGGAAAGGAGGCAAGGGGAGAGCCCTGAGTGGTTAATTTTAACTGAAAGCAGTGCCCTTCCTTTTTATCCCACGTGTCTTTTCATCCTTCCTTTCTCCAGAGACAGACAGAGAGAAAGTACAGAGAGTGCCTCTGCTGGTGCTAGGACAAAAACCTCTCCCTCAACGTCAGCAAGACCAAGAAGCTGATCGTAGAATACAGGAAATAGGGTAGAGGGAGGGTCAAGAGCTTCAAGTTCCTACGTGTCCACAACCAGAACAGTCATGAATGTACTGCAACCCCTCAGTCTCAGGAGACTGAAACGATTTGGCATGGCCCCTCAGATCCTTAGGAACTTTTACAACAGCACCACTGAGAGCATCCGGACTGGTTGTATCACTGTCTGGTATGGCAACTGCACGGCCCGCAACAGGAAGGCTCTACAGAGGGTGTTGCGGACAGCCCAACTAATCACTGGGGGCGAGCTCCCAGCCATCCAGGACATATATGCCAGTCACTGTCTGAGAAAGGCCTAAATAATTGCCAAAGATTCCAGCCACCCGAGACATGGACTGTTCTCCATGCTCCTGTCTGGCAGGCGGCACCGGTGCAATCAAGGCTCAGGCAAAGAGTGATAAATACCTGGCCATAAGACTGTTAAATATCCAGGTTACAACACTATTTTCCCAGGGGGCAGTAGCAACCTTGTCCAGGTGTGGAGCCTGATTGAGAAGGACACAGGTGCTACCAATTAAGGTGATGGTCAGTCAGTGTCCCAGCTTGTGGCTGCTGGTTTGTTTGGTGGCAATGAGGCTTTTCGTTTGGCTTTGTGTCTTTAGTTTGGGCATGCCTGTGGTTTTATGTTTGGTATGTTTATTTTCATCACCATCTGAACAAAAAAAGTCAAGACGGAGCTGGCACTGACCTCAGTAAGTTGCTGTCTCCAGGGCACAGCCAACACAGTCCTCAAACGCTGATTTATCACAAATGCACACATTCATTCAGGTTACAGAGCACGTAACTAAGCCTAGGACCCATAGACAATGCGAGTGTAACAATATCCATAGGCTGGTTATTGGGTTCATAACAATTGGTTAAATTATTCATTGAATGAGCAGAAATTACACATGGTTTATGTACAGCTTCATTAAAGCACAAGAAGCCAACATATGTTAACACAGTCATTTTAAATATATTGTGTAACTACAAAACTCAAGTGATTGATTGACAGTAGCTATTGAATGATACATACAGTATGTGTGAAGTGTGTGTGCTTGGGTGTGTTTCTCTGCTGCATCTAGTTCACAGTACCATTCTACAAAACTACAACAGTCTTTTTCAGACTGTCATTAAGATATTAGAGAGGTTATTTAACAGCAGTGCAGTTACATTGCAAGTCTCCCCATATTCCTTGGCCTTATGGTATTTTTCTAAAATCCCCGCAGTTCTCAGATGCATGATTTACAGACTGTCCATTCCCATGATATCTGCAGTAGAAACAGAGTTAGACTGGCCACTCGCTCAGAACCTAGAATCAGGAACAACAGTGTTTGACTGACCACTCTCTCAGAACCTAGAATCAGGAACAACAGTGTTTGACTGACCACTCTCTCAGAACCTAGAATCAGGAACAACAGTGTTTGACTGACCACTCTCTCAGAACCTAGAATCAGGAACAACAGTGTTTGACTGACCACTCTCTCAGAACCTAGAATCAGGAACAACAGTGTTTGACTGACCACTCTCTCAGAACCTAGAATCAGGAACAACAGTGTTTGACTGACCACTCTCTCAGAACCTAGAATCAGGAACAACAGTGTTTGACTGACCACTCTCTCAGAACCTAGAATCAGGAACAACAGTGTTTGACTGACCACTCTCTCAGAACCTAGAATCAGGAACAACAGTGTTTGACTGACCACTCTCTCAGAACCTAGAATCAGGAACAACAGTGTTTGACTGACCACTCTCTCAGAACCTAGAATCAGGAACAACAGTGTTTGACTGACCACTCTCTCAGAACCTAGAATCAGGAACAACAGTGTTTGACTGACCACTCTCTCAGAACCTAGAATCAGGAACAACACACATAATCATTTTTAGTCCTTACACTGTGATCAGGGTAATTAGAGTAGTAGTCTCTTACCTTGGGGTGGTCAGGTTTGTGCCGTCCACCCATTTTCAGGTCCTCTCAGTAACTGACAGTCAGACCAATCTAGATATTTGTGTCAGTCCTTAGCTATAGCTACCTAGCTAGGCTAACAAGCTAATTAGTAACAACAACAAAAACCGAACAGACCTTTGAAGTAGTCAAGCAATGATAAATGTGCACCAATGTCAAACAAATTTATATGAGTATGATGTCATAGAAGAACAACTAGCTACTGCATTTTATTTGGTATCTACAAGGGGTCATTTCATGAGCTACATTGGTTATCAAGATGGTTTGTATTGATTGTGTTAGTGTGGCACTCAACCCTTTTGCATGTAAACCATGATCTGTTATACATAGTAGATATTACAGTACATTCCTAACAGGAACGTACTGTAATACAGTCCTCATTTGTGGTAAGCTATGCCAAGATCTCCAGACATCCCAGACCGAGGACAGCCCTGCTGGTGCACCTGCCTGAATTGCCAGGAGATGGCCACTGACCTTGAGAGGAAGTGCTGCGGTCAGAGCCTGGACAGATGTGTGAGCAGGATGGCACACATGAAACTTTTTTTTGCACCCGGTCTGGTCTACCAGAAATGTAATTTTGCCACAGGCCAACCTGCACAGATCACAAGGAGTACAGACATGCATCATAAAGACAATATGTTGTTTGGCAGTATGGAGCCCTGGGACAAGAACCAAGTGGTAATCTCTAGGCTGTAGAGATAGAGCTCTGATGTCCTCACTCCAGAAGACAGCACAGTAAATCACTCCCAGCGCTGTCACAAAGCCTATAAACATGTACAACTGTTCTACCATTTACTGTCCAGCAGTACCACCAGAGATATCTCCAAGTTCAACTTGCTAAATACGTCAATCCAAAGACTCATGAACCTTAAAACACACAACTGCTGCCATTTCATCACTCCACTATTCTATTTATCATGCCCAAGTATGTTTACAGAACAGTTGAACACATTTCACAACTACAATGTACTTTATTATTTTTAGCCATTTAATTAATGGTCTGGGTGATTTAGTACTTTACCAGTTCAGTACCTTATCAGAATGTTTTCCTTACTCTGCTTTTGTTTTTTTTGAGGTTACAGAGACTACCTTGTAATCTTGTTTATCTCCCTAATAAACCTCTAGTTAACTTGATCTTTTTAATCGGACTGTAACGGTTTTCTTCATCTGAAGGAGAGGCGGACCAAAATGCAGCGTGGTGGTTATTCATGTTTTTAATAAAGACGACTATACATGAACAGACTAAACAAAACAAGAAAAGTGAAAACCTAAACAGTCCTATCTGGTGCAAACACAGAGACAGGAACAATCACCCACAAAACCCAACACAAAACAGGCCACCTAAATATGGTTCCCAATCAGAGACAATGACTAACACCTGCCTCTGATTGAGAACCATATCAGGCCAAACATAGAAATAGACAAACCAGACACACAACAGAATGCCCACCCAGCTCACGTCCTGACCAACACTAAAACAAGGAAAACACATACGAACGATGGTCAGAACGTGACAGAACCCCCCCCCCCCCAAGGTGAGGACTCCGAACGCACAACCTAAACCTATAGGGGAGGGTCTGGGTCGGCATCTGCCAGAAACTGGCTGACTGACGGCTCTGGCAGATCCTGGCTGACTGGCGGATCCTGGCTGAATGGCGGATCCTGGCTGAATGGCGGATCTAACTGATCCTGGCAGACTGGCGGATCTAACTGATCCTGGCAGACTGGCGGCTCTGGCGGATCCTGGCGGCACTGGCGGCTCCTGGCTGACTGGCGGCACTGGGCAGACTGGCGGCACTGGCGGCGCTGGGCAGACTGGCGGCGCTGGGCAGACTGGCGGCACTGGCGGCGCTGGGCTGACTGGCGGCACTGGCGGCTCCTGACTGACTGGCTGCTCCTGACTGACTGGCTGCACTGGCAGCTCTGGGCAGACTGGCGGCACTGGCGACGCTGGGAAGACTGGCGGCACTGGCGGCGCTGGGCAGACTGGCGGCGCTGGGCAGACGGGTAGCTCAGACGGCGCTGGGCAGACTGGCGACTCTGATGGCGCTGGGCAGATGGGAAGCTCCGGCAACGCTGGAGAAGGCGGCTCTGGCAGCGCTGGACTGAGGAGCACTGGCGCCTCTGGAATGAGGGGCTCTGGCGCCTCTGGAATGAGGGGCGGGAGCTCTGACAGCGCCGGACAGGCTGGAGACTCTGGCTGCGCTGGAGAGGAGGAAGGCTCCGGCAGCGCTGGACAGGCGGGACGCACTGTAGGCCTGATGAGTGGTGCTGGTACTGGTGGTACTGGGCCGAGGACACGCACAGGAAGCCTGGTGCAGGGAGCTGCCACCGGAGGGCTGGTGTGTGGAGGTGGCACAGGATGGACCGGACCGTGAAGGCGTACTGGAGATCTTGAGAGCAGAGCTGGCACCAACTGCCCTGGCTGGATCTTCAGTCTAGCCCGGCAGATGTGAGGAGCTGAGATGTAGCGTACCGGGCTAAGCACGCGTACTGGGGACACTGTGCGTTCCACCGCATAGCACGGTGCCTGACCAGTATCACACCCGCCACGGTTAGCACTGCTAGGCGCACTGTAGCGCTGAGCTGGCACAGGACGTGCAAGGCTAGGGAGGTGCACAGGAGGCCTGGTGCGTGAGGCTGGCACCATCTTCACCAGCCGACTAGCACGCATCTCAGGACGAGTATGGAGAGCTGACCCAGGTGTCATCAAATTCTCGACACGCTCCGTCGGGCGAATTCCGTGTCTCATGCACCAACACAGCAACTCCCTCATATCTCTCTCCTCCAATCTCCCCATTAACTCCTTCACCGTCTCTGCTTCACTCACCTCCAACACCGGCTCTGGTTTCCTCCTTGGCTCCTTACGATAAACAGGGGGAGTTGGCTCAGGTCTGACTCCTGACTCTGCCACACTCTCCCTGTGCCCCCCCCAATACATTTTTGGGGCTGACTCTCGGGCTTCCGTCCGCGCCGCCGTGCTTGCGTCGCCAACCTCATTCTCCTGTAACCTTCCGCACACTGCTCCATCGAATCCCAGGCGGGCTCCGGCACTCTCCCTGGGTCGACCGCCCACCTGTCTATCTCCTCCCAAGTTGTGTAGTCCAGATTCTGCTCCCATGTCCCGAAATCCTGACCTCGCTGTTGCTGTTCCTGCTGCTGCTGCCTCTGTTCCTTCTCCTGCTGCTGCTTTTGCTGTTGCCCGTTACCACGCCGCTTGGTCCTGTTGTGGTGCGTGATTCTGTAACGGTTTTCTTCATCTGAAGGAGAGGCGGACCAAAATGCAGCGTGGTGGTTATTCATGTTTTTAATAAAGACGACTATACATGAACAGACTAAACAAAACAAGAAAAGTGAAAACCTAAACAGTCCTATCTGGTGCAAACACAGAGACAGGAACAATCACCCACAAAACCCAACACAAAACAGGCTACCTAAATATGGTTCCCAATCAGAGACAATGACTAACACCTGCCTCTGATTGAGAACCATATCAGGCCAAACATAGAAATAGACCAACCAGACACACAACATAGAATGCCCACCCAGCTCACGTCCTGACCAACACTACGAACGATGGTCAGAACGTGACACGGACAGACTTGTTTTGTACTGTATTTACACCAGGGTAGTCGGTCTTTTTGGATATCTACCCTCCTGTAGGCCTGCGAATTTGAAGTTAAAACCGCCAGGAGCATAGATATCCAGAAAAAGAGAACAATTTAGTAAATAATACGAAAACCCTTCCAAAAGTGCAACAATAATTTCTATTTGATAGATAAAAAATACACATATTGTTTCTCACACAAATGTATTGTTTCCCACACAAACTTCCCTTATTTACAAATTATTTATAAGTTTGGTTGTAAGGCCCCCTCTTTCAACAACATTTCTGAGTACTCTGTAGGTTTTCACGCTTCCTGGGAGCCACCAAGTCTGACAATAGGGAAAGCTCATGTCCTTCCACACTCAAAGGTGTGCTAACTGCTTCCTGTGTTGCCACGTCTCCGTAGTTGGTGATGGCACTTCAGGGAGTCTTGGTTCATTTGATCTCAGGATCATTCTCCTTGGTAGCCCCAGACGAGGGCCAAGTCTTAACACTGTTCTTTTCAAGTTCTGGGATGTAGGTGTAGTCCTTTGCCGTTTTCAATGTGAAGAAACCTTATTGTATAGTCTGAATGATAGAATAATATTTGAGTATTTTGTCTATAGAATTTAATTATCAGTGCAGACAATATTGGCAATATAATGGCAATGACATAATATAAAAATATAACAGCGCTAACATGTGACTCATTATACAGTATATTGAGTTGTACTAATGACATTTTCTTGGTTGCACATCATACAAATATTTTTCACAACCACGAGGATGACAAACACTTGCAAAACCCTTACAAAAAAACACGTCAAATTTGCATTTGCTCTTGTCAAATCAAATTTTCACATGTGAAATAGCTGTTTTCACATGTTGAGCTTAAAAATGTGAGTTCACATGATTACAGCACTTTTTTATGTGTAGAAGAAAAACTTGTTTTCACCTCAGAAAATTGTATATGCATTCTCATGTGAAAAACTTTCTCATGTGAAATCTCCTATTTACATGTGGAATTGCAAGTTCACAAGCGAAAACCATTCACATGTGTAAATAGAATATTTAGTTTCACAATTTATTGCAAGATCACATGTGGTGAAATGGGGTTATTCTCCTCACATGTGAAGTGTTGGCATTAACATGTTGCAGTAGCAATGTTTCCACATATGGAATTGTAAATTCTGTAATGCCTGAATATGAAAGTGTGTTAAATATTTACATTTCCGATTTCTGAGCCTTCCATTAAGAATGTTACTGCTGCAGGCACCCACCTCTCTTCTTCAGACATTGGAAGAAACCCAGTGAAAAGAACAGAGAAGCTTGCACTCCGTGTCTCCTCCGTGTAGCACTGTTCGAGTTCTAATTGGGGCTGTTAACTCAAGTTTTAGTGCACTATTGTTTTTATCACATTGTCTGAAAGCTTTAAAAAATACTCTGAACACATACAATACATCATCTCTTCAGCTAAAAACAACAACGCAATGTCAAAACAAGTTAACTTTGAGGTAATTCACTTGATTTTGCCGTTACCGTTACCGGCAATATTCTTGTAAACGAAAATGCTCGCCTAACCTGCTACGAAAATCACTTAGTATCAAATTGGAGTGACAATAATGTGCCCTGAAAAAAACTTCAGTCTCTGCTGCTACCTTTAGTCAACAAGTTTGGGAGTAAAGACCCCCTATTGGCAACTACTCCTAGTGGTGAAAGTAAGAACTGCAATTGAAGCCAGAAAATGAATGCAGTCAAATAGGAGAATAATCATTCTGTCAAATGTTTTTTTTTGATCCATGTGTATGTGTAGTGTATGTTATCGTGTGCATGTGTCTGTGCCAATGTTTGTGTTGCTTCACAGTCCCAGCTGTTCCATTAAGTGTTTTTTAAATCTAATTTTACAGCTTGCGTCAATTACTTGATGTGGAATAGAGTTCCATGTAGTCATGGCTCTATGTAGTACTGTGTGACTCCCATAGTCTGTTCTGGACTTGGGGACTGTGAAGGTGCCTCTCTTCTCGGCTTCTCGGTCTTGTGGGGTATGCATGGGTGTAAGAGCTGTGTGCCAGTAGTTTAGACAGACAGCTCGGTGCATTCAACATGTCAATACCTTTCATAAATAAAAACAGCGATAAAGTCAATCTCTCCTCCACTTTCAGCCAAGAGAGATTGACATGCATATGATTAATATTAGCTCTCTGTGTACATCCAAGGGCCAGCCATGCGGTCCTGTTCTGAGCCAATTGACATTTTCCCAAGTCCCTTTTTGTGGCACCTGACCACACGACTGAACAGTAGTCAAGGTGCGACAAAACTAGGGCCTGTAGGACCTGCCTTGTTGATAGTGTTGGCAGAGCATCGCTTTATTACAGACAGACTTCTCCCCATCTTAGCTACTACTGCATCAATATGTTTTCACCATGACAGTTCACAATCTAGGGCTACTCCAAGCAGTTTAGTCATCTCAACTTGCTCAATTTCCACATGATTTATTAGAAGATTTAGTTGAGGTTTAGGGTTTAGTGAGTATTTTGTTCCAAATACAGTGCTTTTAGTTTTAGAAATATTTAGGGCAAACATATTCCTTGCCACCCACTCTGAAACTAACTGCAGCTCTTTGTTGAGTGTTGCAGTCATTTCAGTCGCTGTAGTAGCTGCCGTGTATAAATCAAACCATAGTTTATTTGTCACGTGCGCCGAATATAAAAGTGAAATGCTTACTTACAGGTTCTAACCAATAGTGCAAAATGGTATTAGGTGAACAATTGGTCAGTAAAGATATAAAACAACAGTAAAATGACAGTGAAAAATAACAGTAGCGAGGCTATAGAAGTAGTGAGGCTATAGAAGTAGTGAGGCTACATACAGACACCGGTTAGTCAGGCTGATTGAGGTAGTATGTACATGTAGATATGGTTAAAGTGACTATGCATATATGATGAACAGAGTAGCAGTAGCGTAAAAGAGGGGTTGATGGGTGGCGGGACACAATGCAGATAGCCCGATTGGCCAATGTGCGGGAGCGCTGGTTGGTCGGGCCAATTGAGGTAGTATGTAAATGATGGTATAGTTTAAGTGACTATGCATATATGATAAACAGAGTAGCATCAGTGTAAAAGAGGGGATGGGTTGGGGGCGGCACACAATGCAAATAGTCCGGGTAGCCATTTGATTACCTGTTCAGGAGTCGTATGGCTTGGGGGTAAAAACTGTTGAGAAGCCTTTTTGTCCTAGACTTGGCACTCCGGTACCGCTTGCCGTGCGATAGTAGAGACAACAGTGTATGAATGGGGTGGCTGGGTTCTTTGACAATTTTAAGGCCTTCCTCTGACACTGATGCAACCAGTCAAGATGCTCTCGATGTTGCAGCTGTAAAACCTTTTGGGGATCTCAGGACCCATGCCAAATCTTTTTAGTTTCCTGAGGGGGAATAGGCTTTGTCGTGCCCTCTTCATGACTGTCTTGGTATGTTTGGACCATTCTAGTTTGTTGTTGATGTGGACACCAAGGAACTTGAAGCTCTCAACCTGCTCCACTACAGCCCCATTGATGAGAATGGGGGTGTGCTCAGTCCTCCTTTTCCTGTAGTCCACAATCATCTCCTTAGTCTTGGTTACGTTGAGGGATAGGTTGTTATTCTGGCACCACACAGCCAGGTCTCTGACCTCCCTATAGGCTGTCTCGTCGTGTAGTGTTGAGTCATCCAAATATAGACACTCTACTTTACTTTAGTCTGTGGCATGTCGTTAGTAAAAATGTAAACAAGCAAGGGGCCTAAACAGCTACCCTGGGGAATTCCTGATTCTAACTGGATTATATTTGAGGCTTCCATTAAAGAACAGTGTTCTGTTAGGCCACTTTTTCCAGCAGCAGACTATGATCGAAAATGTCAATCTGCACTGAAGTCTAACAAGACAGCCCCCACAATCATTTTATCATCAATTTCTCTCAGCCAATCATCAGTCATTTGTGTAAGTGCTGTGCATGTTGAGTGTCCTTCCATATAAGGTCCCTCAGTCAGGTATTGATTTTCAAGCTAGATGCAACTACAACGACCAGGGACCTTTTCAAAAGCCTCATCAAAATGGCAGTGATTGGTACTGTAGATGGTTAACAATAACAAATCAGACATTGAATATATCTTTAAGCATGGTCAAATTAATAATTATGCTTTGCATTATGTATTAAACCACCCAGACACAAAGATAGTCGTCCTTCTGAACTGAACACGGAAAATTAATTCACTTTTTGTCCTAAACACAAATTCTTACAGTAAGTTTGGGGCAAATCCAACACAACACACAACTGAGTAACTGCCTCCTTATTTCCAAGCATGGTGGTGCCTGCATCATGGTATGGGTAAGCTTGACATCGGGAAACGGGATGGAGCTAAGCACATTCAAAATCCTAGAGGAATTCACCTTTCAGTATGACAATAACATACACCTTAAGACCAAATCTACACCGGAGTTGCTTACCAAGAAGACAGGAAAAGTTCCTGTGTGGCCAAATTACAGTTGAGTCCTAAATCTGCTTGAAAATAGCTGTCTAGCAGTGATCCCATCCTCTTGACAGAGGTTGAAGAATTACGAAAAGAATAATGGGCTAATATAATGGGTAATATGTATACCGCTCTTAGACACTTGCCCAAGAAGAATCACAGCTGTAACCTTCTGCCAAACATGTTGTGACTCAGGGAGCTGAATACTTATAACTACAAATAACTAAAATCTAGTCGTTGTAGTTATATCAATCTTTAAAATGTAAATTTTTTCTTCTACTTTGACATTACCGAGTATTTTGTGCAGATTGTTCATTAAATTGTGATCCATTTTAATCCCACTTTGTAACAATACAATGTGAAGAAATCCAAGGGGTATGAATACTTTTGCAAGGCACTGTAAGACAAAAGAAACATGACACAGTGTGTGACTGATGAATCAGAGCAGGAATTGAAGAAATGTATTCAAATGCTGCAAGTGAACTCTAGAATTGAACAAATAACTATGCAAATGGCATTCATTGGTCGATAACCAGAGTAAGTTAATTTAGTCTTTCTATTATTTTTGGTTGAAGTTTGGTTGAACAGCAAAGCAATCTGAATGGAGAAAGCACATTAAAACCACTTAGAATTCATCTGTTGCCATCCTTGGGCCATGTACTACCCATAAAGCATATTTAGAACTTTATTAGTATTCAGAAACATCAAAAACCAACATACCATCAAAAATACAGTTATATGATATTTTGGCCACATCGCTCAGCCCTAGATACACATGGCGTTTGGGCTTGGCCGGGCCATCCTGGCCACAGTCCTGGGCTATCACAGAGGCAGCAGGAGGGAGGGAGGGTGCAGTGGGGGAAGCAGAGGGGTGTGGTGGGATCGGAGCTGTTGGAGTAGTCGCTGTTTCTGTTCCTGCTGTCATGGCTGCTCTGCTGCTGCTGCTGTGGTTGTGTGAGTGGTGGTTACGGTGTCTGCGGTCATCTCTGGAGCCCAGGCTGTCCCGTCTGTAGCCCCTCTCCCCTCACTCTCACTCCGAGTGGTGCGAATCATTTGAGGAAGAGTTGGCCTCCTGGTAAGATGACCTTCTAGAGCCGATCCTACTGGCACATACCTCACTCCTGAGTCCCTGTCCCGCTCTGTCCTTGTCCTTCTCTCTGTACCGGTCTGCCAGAGGGGGCTGCTTGTCCTGGAGTGAAGGGGGGTGGTATCGCATATGTGGGGTAGACCTGGGGCTCATTAAGGGGGCAGTAGGGGGGTACGTGGGCGACCCATGTGATAGCTGAGGAGGTGCATGGGGGTCCTCTGGGTAACAGGGAGCTTTGCATGCCCCGGCTGAGGAAGAGACAGCAGAGGAGGAGCAGGAGGGCAACATGTCCTGGGGAGGGTAACCACTGCTGGTCAACGACCCAATGTTGTATCCAACATGTCTGACAGAAACACAATGACAGAAAGAAGGTTTTGATAATACAAAAGTTGCCACATTGATTGCAATCCTAATGAATAGAAAAAAATATATAATTGTTATAATAACAATGCGTGTATAAATGCTCAGCCATAACCTCATGTTATTTATTTCATTTTTTAAATTTTTAAATAATCTTCCCAAAAAAATCACCTCAGCCGGGTCACCCCCAAGACTGACCTGGCAACAGCGTACTAGCCCGAGTCCTGTGAGAACGAGGAGTTTAGGGTATTCCTCCTCCCTGGGAGGTAGCAGAGGAGACTGGGGTGTAGGGATATTGAGTAGAATAATTGTTCATGTCTCCATAAAACACCTCTATGCTTCAATATCGATCACAAGTTTTTCCCTACACTCACAAAAACAAAAAACATCACTTCCCTGCAATAGGACACAGTGTGCTAGTAAGTCTTATTACCTTTTGATAAACAGCTTATTTTATAAGGCATTCAAGCACCTTGCAACAACTAACCCCTAAACTCTTGCTTAACACCAAAGTAGCTAGCTAGCTAAAATATGTTTATTCATCTCTGGCACTTAATTCAGCTGACTAACGTTAGCTAGCTAGTAAATCATTTCAATGTACAACCACCACACTAACGTAAGACCTACTGTGTAAATTGTGCCTAGACCATGGTTCTTTTGAAGTACTTCGATGTCGACTTTGTTGAAAGTCTTGAAGTCTTCTCGTTGAAATCACAGCTAATGTTGCGGACAGGCAGTGAGTGGATCTCTACGGAGGGGTCTACGGATCTAGGGATCTCTCTAGCTAACTGACACTGCAATTCAAATATTCCCGCCCCAACGTAAGTGGTACTAGCTAGTTGGTTGGGCGTGTATTGACGTGACGCTATGATGTCTCCTCTTTCCAAGTGCAAGTGTCATGCAGTTCAGACACCAGAAAACGTCAGTTTAAGTTCATGCACAATAATTGGGAGTGTACGATCCCAGAAATCCTTGTTAACGAGTAACCGGGTATAAAAATGTCCAGCTGGAGCCATCTGAGCGGTTGGCTTCTGAACCCTCACCAGCTAATGACTTAACGCTAGCTGTACTTTGGTCTGACCCACTACAGGCAGTCCGGCAGAAACCAGGCAGATGTTTTCATATCCAGAGCTTTATTCTCTAAGTCACCACCACACAGTTGCACAAACCCACACATCATTGAAGTATCTTTGTGGTTACAAGAAATGGACTTGTGGTTCTGAAAGATAAGAAGAGATACACAGTGTTGGAAACTAAACAATAGGAAGATCTACACAGGAAGGAATGTCCTAACATTACACCTGAACAGGGATATTCACACAGCATATCAACATGTGGATAAACATCTCACTGGAGAGAGAGAGCTAACTAGTCTGACAAGCTAGATATATGGCCCGCTCTCTCAGGCCTGGTGGGGATCTTATCAGATCTGTCTCTGGGGTCATAAATTATACTGCACCTGCACGAGCTCCAGTTCTGAAACTTCTAATCTAGACTGTTCTAGAGGCTTGCCCTGGCACCTGCAAATGGTAACCATAATGGCTAATATGAAAACGCTGAGGTAGCATGGGTATACAGACTATACAAATTACTCTAGACAAATATGCATCTACTGCACAGATGCTCATGCAATCAAGGCGAAACTGGCACTTATGCAATATAAACAACATGGAGTATCTGAAATATACATAAGCTGCAGGATAAGAACATTACTTTAATACAGTCACAGATGTGACAAGGTAACTTAAGGTAAATTACTTGCAGTCAATCATCATTGCATAGCATAAAACATCCCAACAATAAACCCCACAACTCACTTTCTTGGATGCACGCACAATCTTCCTCGTAAACACAACGAAAAACCTTGATAGCAAGCCAAAACTTGTGTCTTCTTCTTGGAACCACATAAACCCTCTGAGCTAGAGTGGGCGGGTGCAGTGTCCAAATGTGCATTCGGGCATGCTGATTGGCTGAAACTTCAGTGTTCTGATTGACAGCTGAGATGGAGAGATATCCACCGTAACAGGACTCTGGGAAAGGTCAGGTGCAAAATAATTTTTTTACATCAGGAGTGTACGATCCCGGAAATACTTGTGCCAGTGCGTGGACAGGAGTGTGCTCCCGCTCACAATACATTCACTGATTGTGTACAGGTTGGAAAATACCCGGAAACACCTATTTTCATGCAGTTATCACTGGCTGTCTAACTGCACCCATACCGACCACACTCTCACACACACATACGAACACACACACTCAGACACGCACGCACGCATGCACACACACACACACACACACACACACACACACACACACACACACACACTTCACCCTGCTGCTGAGCCTATTGATCTACCTCCACAGTGTTCCTGCACACTGTTTCACATTGTTTATAATGGTCAGTTCTTGTGTTTATTTATTAAATATTGTATTACCTTCTCTTTTTTAAATGTACTATTTTGCTCTTGTCTATTTGTGTTACTTTTGCTACCTTCCATTTATTCTGCACTGTTGAGGAAGAGCTTTAAGTCAGCATTTCATTGTACCGTTACACCCGCTGCATTCTGTGCATGTGACAAATAAACTGTGGTTAGATTTGATCAACATAGTCCTTCATTATCTCTCTGCAGTTACACAGGGTTCTACTCCATGTAGTCTGTCTGTCTGTCTGTCTGTCTGTCTGTCTGTCTGTCTGTCTGTCTGTCTGTCTGTCTGTCTGTCTGTCTGTCTGTCTGTCTGTCTGTCTGTCTGTCTGTCTGTCACCCATTGCTGCTTTATCCCCAACTTCTTTGCAATGAACACAATCTATTGACTTGTGCATCAATACTCTTGATGCATATCTTTTTGCATTGAACACAATGTATGCTTCATAGTTCGTGACGCATATCACTTTGCAAAAGGTTCACATTTTGTGGCTTATCAATTGATACCTGCCTGGTGTGGGAAATGTATGTTTGAGTCTTTCTCAGAAGATTTTAATAGTTTGCTTCACGCCATGTGAATCTCCGGTGGCCAACTTCGTTTAAAGAGGAACTTCAGCACTTTATAACCTCATATTCATTATCTTTACAAGGATGCTATGTAATATTTCACTTCAAATGACAGGCATATAGAGACAGTCACGCAGACAGAGCGAGACAGACAGAGACAGACAGATAGACAGTCAGGCAGACAGAGCGAGACAGACAGAAACATGGAGCTGCCTGTCCTTAAGCAGTGTTAAGTCTGTTTGTTCCATGCTGCATGGTGTTCCACTCTAGCTGGTGTTCCATGCTGCATGGTGTTCCACTCTAGCTGGTGTTCCATGCTGCATTGTGTTCCACTCTAGCTGGTGTTCCATGCTGCAAATCTTTAACCATTATATATTATCTTAATCCACTGTCTCTCAAACTGTCAGTCAGCTCTCCAATGGCTGATAGGAGTAAATGTATTTTATTTTATTTGTTTTTCATTTAACCTTTATTTAACTAGGCAAGTCAGTAAAGAACAAATTCAATGACGGTCTACCCCGGTCAAACCCGGACGACGTTGGGCCAATTGTGCGCCGCCCTATGGGACTCCCAATCACGGCCGGATGTGATACAGCCTGGATGTGTGTATGTGTATGATAATAGCTTTAATAGGATTTGCTGGAGAGAAGTAGCTGGCAGGGGAATATAGCTGAAACCATGCTAGATGGTCATATATACATTTTACGAGAAAGAGAGGCAGAGAGAGCGCATTAAGACCTTTCACTTCTGCTTTTTACAAAGGCGCTGCACCACGGCTGACCCTTTGCTTTCAACCCTTTCGTGTGTGCGTGCGTGCATGCATGTGCATGTGCAGGACCAGGAGAGAGAGATGTCTAAGATGAGTATGAAAATATTTCCCAAAGCTCTCTCTTTGGGTTGATCCTGAGTTGATAGGAGGTTGCCTACAGGATGTGTGTTTGGTGCCACCTGTGGTTCACCAAGAGACATCATCTGCTCTGATAGAGCATCGACTGGTAGAATGGATCTGGGGCTTCAGAGGCAGAGGAGAGGGGAGAGGAGAAGGGGAAAGGAAATTTAAGGAGAGTAGGGAGTAAGAAATGAGAGGAGAACAGGGGAGAAGAATTGAGAGAACAGAAGAGAGGAGAGTAGATAAGAGGTGAAGAGAGGGAAGGACAAAAGAGAAGATAATAAGAAAGGAGGTTATTTATAACTGAAATCAATGGTCCAATCTGCTCTCCTCCCAGTTTCCATTCAGACGGTGAGGTAGTAACAGCTGAAGCAAAACTTCATCCATTCTTGTGAACAGTACCCTTTGACCATTAAAGACTGTTTCAGGCTTTCTGTTTCACTCTGTAACTGGTCTCTCTCTTTAATCAAGTTGTTGTGGCTGGTCTCTAGCTGGTTTCGCTCTTCAGTCAGATTGTTACGGCTTTTCTGCAGCTGGTCTCTCTCTTTAATCAAGTTGTTGTGGCTGGTCTCTAGCTGGTTTCGCTCTTCAGTCAGATTGTTAGGGCTTTTCTGCAGCTGGTTTCTCTCTTTAGCCAGGTTGTTATAACTGGTCATTTGATTTCTATGATAGACTAACAGACTTATGATCCCAACCAGTAGGAGAGCACACAGCAGCCCCAGACACACTGCGCCAATGCCGGAGGGTTTCTTCCACCACTGAAAAGATACTGAATGTTGAGCACCAACTCCACCCTTCTTGTTGGGCTTGTCGGATCTTACATTGACAATCATCATCAATATCGTCATCATCAATATCCATGGAGTTCATTGCATTATGTTCATCATATTCAACTTTATCTGGATTTAATCACAGGAGGTTGGTGGCATCTTTATTGGAGAGGACGAGCTCGTAGTAATGGCTGGAGTAATGGCTGAATGAGTGGAATGGTATCAAATACATCAAACACATGGTTTGGTGCCATTCCATTCGCTCCATTCCAGACGTTATTATGAGCCGTCCTCAAATACATGCACTTTTTCTGTTACCTCAGTTGCAGGTCTGTATCTGTCCTGTATGTTCGCTGCACTACTCTGGTCTATGTCTGTGACTAACTGTAAGTAACACTGTTTTAACTGTCAACCAAAAAGAAAGGAAAACTGTCAATCCTGTCAAAACAACAGGACACTGACGGAGAGCCACGTGACTTCCACCGAATTCCCCCAAAAACATGAATCAGTAAGTTCACACCTCCTTATATACTCTTATTGTGCTTCAGTTTTGCCAGGCGATGAGATTAGTCTGTGTTGGTCATCTGTGTGAAAAGGTATTCAGAAGTAATGCGTTGGTCAGCTGTTTGTTCACCCACACCTGCCCGCAATTGCTAAAACCCCATCTGCAACCGCCCAACTTTACGTGATAAAGTGAAAATCTGAGGCCTGTACCAAACCCTAACCTGCAAACATAGAAAATGGTTCCCAACCTTTTTCTGTTACTGTACCACCAACTAGGTGTGGTATCCGAAGGACCCCTAGGGGTAATTGGCCTATCTACAGGGGGTGCTAGGACCCCTAGGGGTAATTGGCCTATTTACAGGGGGTACTAGGACCCCTAGGGGTAATTGGCCTATCTACAGGGGGAGCTAGGACCCCTAGGGGTAATTGGCCTATCTACAGGGGTACTAGGACCCCTAGGGGTAATTAGCCTATCTACAAGGGGTACTTGAGAAGACTCCTGCGAGCATAGGCCTACTGGGAAAATGCACTTAAGGGGGGGGGGTACTTCAGGGGTACTCAGGGCAGAGAAAAATTCAGATATTGTGTACTTATTTTGATTGAACCTTTATTGAACTAGGAAAGTCAGTTCAATAAAGGTTCAATTTAAAAAATCTAAATAAACTGAATTATGCTCTGCCCTGAGTACCCCTGGAGTACCCCCCCCCCCTTAAGTGCATTTTCCCAGTAGGCCTACTATCTCACAAGTCTTCTCAAGTACCCCCTGTAGATAGGCCAAGTACCCCTAGGGGTCCTAGTACCCCTGGTTGGGAACCACTGCCCTAGAAGACTAAACAAACCCTTTCTCACCAGATAATATGTCATACAATGATAGAATGAATGCTTCAATTTAGTTGGCATCTGCACAATTTTTTCTTTCATCTCTGCTTCTTTCGCCCAGCAAAGTTGTTTAGGGGCCGGGAGAAAATTGCTAAATTTCCAAATACTTGACCGGTTTTAAGGGAATTAAAATCTATGAAAACGACCCAACATGTTTCTGATTAGATTTCAGTTCGGCTTTTGGATGCATATTTTTTTGTGGTTGAAATAATATCAGCTTTTATGATGCTCATAAAGATAACCTGTGAAATGGTTTTCTCTTTTTGAATTCAACTCTGACATGGTCCTTTTTGCCTCTGTGGATCATAGTGAATGTTTTTTGCCTAAGTTCCTGAAAGCATTTGGCAAGTACCATGTATTTGGCACACATACAGTTAGGCCCTACAGCTTAGGCTTATGCCCTAATTCCAGATACAAAGAATGAAAGAAAAAGCTAAATGTAGTCTATAGATACGAATTGCACAAGAATGATACATGTATAGGCTCTAAATCCATGTTATTTTGGCCCGGTGTTGAGGTTACTCTGTGTGAGTCATCTGTGTGAGTAGTTATTCAGAGATGTGTGTTTGACAGAGAAAGACACTCAGGCAGACAGAGACAGAGATGAAATAAAAATGATATTCTGGTATTTACAGTGTTTACATAATCAACATGAGAACTTTTCAAATAAATGTTCCAACATGAAGAATTTCTCAGCTGTGTGATTGGTCAGTGAACTATTTTGGTAATGCCTTGCAGTCCTACTATAAACACATTGTTTTGAAGCATTACAATCCAGTGTTATTTCCCAGTGGTTAGGCCATAATACACGAGTGGGAGAATGAGTCAATCTATAAAGTACATCATGTGACTTTTTATTCAATTTCTGCCTGCTTACTCGTACCTTCTGATAACAGTCCCTCTTAACAAGATCTCGCAGTCTCACTGCAGAATTAGATGTTCATTCACGTTCTCCAAACGCCGAATTTTGAAGTTGCTCCAAACGGCACATTTCAAAGTGTTTTTGTTGCTCCTCTGTACCGTTCCATAAAGGTTACGTTTAGGACCTCATTCCCTAAGGTTAATGTGAGGGTTAAGGTTTGGGATGGGGTTTAAACATTAAGCACTCATTCCCTAAGGTTAATGTGAGGGTTAAGGTTTGGGATGGGGTTTAAACATTAAGCACTCATTCCCTAAGGTTAATGTGAGGGTTAAGGTTTGGGATGGGGTTTAAACATTAAGCACTCATTTCCTAAGGTGAATGTGAGGGTTAAGGTTTGGGATGGGGTTTAAACATTAAGCACTCATTCCCTAAGGTTAATGTGAGGGTTAAGGTTTGGGATGGGGTTTAAACATTAAGCACTCATTCCCTAAGGTTAATGTGAGGGTTAAGGTTTGGGATGGGGTTTAAACATTAAGCACTCATTCCCTAAGGTTAATGTGAGGGTTAAGGTTTGGGATGGGGTTTAAACATTAAGCACTCATTCCCTAAGGTTAATGTGAGGGTTAAGGTTTGGGATGGGGTTTAAACATTAAGCACTCATTCCCTAAGGTTAATGTGAGGGTTAAGGTTTGGGATGGGGTTTAAACATTAAGCACTCATTCCCTAAGGTTAATGTGAGGGTTAAGGTTTGGGATGGGGTTTAAACATTAAGCACTCATTTCCTAAGGTGAATGTGAGGGTTAAGGTTTGGGATGGGGTTTAAACATTAAGCACTCATTCCCTAAGGTTAATGTGAGGGTTAAGGTTTGGGATGGGGTTTAAACATTCAAATCAAATCAAATCAAATCAAATTTATTTATATAGCCCTTCGTACATCAGCTGATATCTCAAAGTGCTGTACAGAAACCCAGCCTAAAACCCCAAACAGCAAGCAATGCAGGTGTAGAAGCACGGTGGCTAGGAAAAACTCCCTAGAAAGGCCAATACCTAGGAAGAAACCTAGAGAGGAACCAGGCTATGTGGGGTGGCCAGTCCTCTTCTGGCTGTGCCGGGTGGAGATTATAACAGAACATGGCCAAGATGTTCAAATGTTCATAAATGACCAGCATGGTCGAATAATAATAAGGCAGAACAGTTGAAACTAGAGCAGCAGCACAGTCAGGTGGAAGTTGAAACTGGAGCAGCAGCATGGCCAGGTGGACTGGGGACAGCAAGGAGTCATCATGTCAGGTAGTCCTGGGGCATGGTCCTAGGGCTCAGGTCCTCCGAGAGAGAGAAAGAAAGAGAGAAGGAGAGAATTAGAGAACGCACACTTAGATTCACACAGGACACCGAATAGGACAGGAGAAGTACTCCAGATATAACAAACTGACCCCAGCCCCCCGACACACAAACTACTGCAGCATAAATACTGGAGGCTGAGACAGGAGGGGTCAGGAGACACTGTGGCCCCATCCGAGGACACCCCCGGACAGGGCCAAACAGGAAGGATATAACCCCACCCACTTTGCCAAAGCACAGCCCCCACACCACTAGAGGGATATCTTCAACCACCAACTTACCATCCTGAGACAAGGCTGAGTATAGCCCACAAAGATCTCCGCCACGGCACAACCCAAGGGGGGGGGGCGCCAACCCAGACAGGATGACCACAACAGTGAATCAACCCACTCAGGTGACGCACCCCCTCCAGGGACGGCATGAGAGAGCCCCAGCAAGCCAGTGACTCAGCCCCTGTAATAGGGTTAGAGGCAGAGAATCCCAGTGGAAAGAGGGGAACCGGCCAGGCAGAGACAGCAAGGGCGGTTCGTTGCTCCAGAGCCTTTCCGTTCACCTTCCCACTCCTGGGCCAGACTACACTCAATCATATGACCCACTGAAGAGATGAGTCTTCAGTAAAGACTTAAAGGTTGAGACCGAGTTTGCGTCTCTGACATGGGTAGGCAGACCATTCCATAAAAATGGAGCTCTATAGGAGAAAGCCCTGCCTCCAGCTGTTTGCTTAGAAATTCTAGGGACAATTAGGAGGCCTGCGTCTTGTGACCGTAGCGTACGTGTAGGTATGTAGGGCAGGACCAAATCAGAGAGATAGGTAGGAGCAAGCCCATGTAATGCTTTGTAGGTTAGCAGTAAAACCTTGAAATCAGCCCTTGCTTTGACAGGAAGCCAGTGTAGAGAGGCTAGCACTGGAGTAATATGATCAAATTTTTTGGTTCTAGTCAGGATTCTAGCAGCCGTATTTAGCACTAACTGAAGTTTATTTAGTGCTTTATCCGGGTAGCCGGAAAATAGAGCATTGCAGTAGTCTAACCTAGAAGTGACAAAAGCATGGATTAATTTTTCTGCATCATTTTTGGACAGAAAGTTTCTGATTTTTGCAATGTTACGTAGATGGAAAAAAGCTGTCCTCGAAATGGTCTTGATATGTTCTTCAAAAGAGAGATCAGGGTCCAGAGTAACGCCGAGGTCCTTCACAGTTTTATTTGAGACGACTGTACAACCATTAAGATTAATTGTCAGATTCAACAGAAGATCTCTTTGTTTCTTGGGACCTAGAACAAGCATCTCTGTTTTGTCCGAGTTTAATAGTAGAAAGTTTGCAGCCATCCACTTCCTTATGTAAAGGAAGTGGATGGCTGAAACACATGCTTCTAGCGAGGGCAATTTTGGGGCTTCACCATGTTTCATTGAAATGTACAGCTGTGTGTCATCCGCATAGCAGTGAAAGTTTACATTATGTTTTCGAATAACATCCCCAAGAGGTAAAATATATAGTGAAAACAATAGTGGTCCTAAAACGGAACCTTGAGGAACACCGAAATTTACAGTTGATTTGTCAGAGGACAAACCATTCACAGAGACAAACTGATATCTTTCCGACAGATAAGATCTAAACCAGGCCAGAACATGTCCGTGTAGACCAATTTGGGTTTCCAATCTCTCCAAAAGAATGTGGTGATCGAACATTAAGTTTAGGCACTCGTTCCCTATGGTAAAGGTGAGGGTTAAGGCCTGGGATAGGATTTAAACATTAAGTTTAGGCACTCATTCCCTAAGGTAAAGGTGAGGGTTAAAGTTTGGGATAGGATTTAAACATTAAGTTTAGGCACTCATTCCCTATGGTAAAGGTGAGGGTTAAAGTTTGGGATAGGATTTAAACATTAAGTTTAGGCACTCATTCCCTATGGTAAAGGTGAGGGTTAAAGTTTGGGATAGGATTTAAACATTACGTTTAGGCACTCATTCCCTATGGTAAAGGTGAGGGTTAAAGTTTGGGATAGGATTTAAACATTAAGTTTAGGCACTCATTCCCTATGGTAAAGGTGAGGGTTAAAGTTTGGGATAGGATTTAAACATTACGTTTAGGCACTCATTCCCTATGGTAAAGGTGAGGGTTAAAGTTTGGGATAGGATTTAAACATTAAGTTTAGGCACTCATTCCCTATGGTAAAGGTGAGGGTTAAAGTTTGGGATAGGATTTAAACATTAAGTTTAGGCACTCATTCCCTATGGTAAAGGTGAGGGTTAAAGTTTGGGATAGGATTTAAACATTACGTTTAGGCACTCATTCCCTATGGTAAAGGTGAGGGTTAAAGTTTGGGATAGGATTTAAACATTACGTTTAGGCACTCATTCCCTATGGTAAAGGTGAGGGTTAAAGTTTGGGATAGGATTTAAACATTAAGTTTAGGCACTCATTCCCTATGGTAAAGGTGAGGGTTAAAGTTTGGGATAGGATTTAAACATTACGTTTAGGCACTCATTCCCTATGGTAAAGGTGAGGGTTAAAGTTTGGGATAGGATTTAAACATTAAGTTTAGGCACTCATTCCCTATGGTAAAGGTGAGGGTTAAAGTTTGGGATAGGATTTAAACATTAAGTTTAGGCACTCATTCCCTATGGTAAAGGTGAGGGTTAAAGTTTGGGATAGGATTTAAACATTAAGTTTAGGCACTCATTCCCTATGGTAAAGGTGAGGGTTAAAGTTTGGGATAGGATTTAAACATTACGTTTAGGCACTCATTCCCTATGGTAAAGGTGAGGGTTAAAGTTTGGGATAGGATTTAAACATTACGTTTAGGCACTCATTCCCTATGGTAAAGGTGAGGGTTAAAGTTTGGGATAGGATTTAAACATTAAGTTTAGGCACTCATTCCCTATGGTAAAGGTGAGGGTTAAAGTTTGGGATAGGATTTAAACATTACGTTTAGGCACTCATTCCCTATGGTAAAGGTGAGGGTTAAAGTTTGGGATAGGATTTAAACATTAAGTTTAGGCACTCATTCCCTATGGTAAAGGTGAGGGTTAAAGTTTGGGATAGGATTTAAACATTACGTTTAGGCACTCATTCCCTATGGTAAAGGTGAGGGTTAAAGTTTGGGATAGGATTTAAACATTAAGTTTAGGCACTCATTCCCTATGGTAAAGGTGAGGGTTAAAGTTTGGGATAGGATTTAAACATTAAGTTTAGGCACTCATTCCCTATGGTAAAGGTGAGGGTTAAAGTTTGGGATAGGATTTAAACATTACGTTTAGGCACTCATTCCCTATGGTAAAGGTGAGGGTTAAAGTTTGGGATAGGATTTAAACATTACGTTTAGGCACTCATTCCCTATGGTAAAGGTGAGGGTTAAAGTTTGGGATAGGATTTAAACATTAAGTTTAGGCACTCATTCCCTATGGTAAAGGTGAGGGTTAAAGTTTGGGATAGGATTTAAACATTACGTTTAGGCACTCATTCCCTATGGTAAAGGTGAGGGTTAAAGTTTGGGATAGGATTTAAACATTAAGTTTAGGCACTCATTCCCTATGGTAAAGGTGAGGGTTAAAGTTTGGGATAGGATTTAAACATTAAGTTTAGGCACTCATTCCCTATGGTAAAGGTGAGGGTTAAAGTTTGGGATAGGATTTAAACATTAAGTTTAGGCACTCATTCCCTATGGTAAAGGTGAGGGTTAAAGTTTGGGATAGGATTTAAACATTACGTTTAGGCACTCATTCCCTATGGTAAAGGTGAGGGTTAAAGTTTGGGATAGGATTTAAACATTACGTTTAGGCACTCATTCCCTATGGTAAAGGTGAGGGTTAAAGTTTGGGATAGGATTTAAACATTACGTTTAGGCACTCATTCCCTATGGTAAAGGTGAGGGTTAAAGTTTGGGATGGGATTTAAACATTAAGTTTAGGCACTCATTCCCTATGGTAAAGGTGAGGGTTAAAGTTTGGGATAGGATTTAAACATTACGTTTAGGCACTCATTCCCTATGGTAAAGGTGAGGGTTAAAGTTTGGGATAGGATTTAAACATTACGTTTAGGCACTCATTCCCTATGGTAAAGGTGAGGGTTAAAGTTTGGGATAGGATTTAAACATTACGTTTAGGCACTCATTCCCTATGGTAAAGGTGAGGGTTAAAGTTTGGGATAGGATTTAAACATTACGTTTAGGCACTCATTCCCTATGGTAAAGGTGAGGGTTAAAGTTTGGGATAGGATTTAAACATTACGTTTAGGCACTCATTCCCTATGGTAAAGGTGAGGGTTAAAGTTTGGGATAGGATTTAAACATTAAGTTTAGGCACTCATTCCCTATGGTAAAGGTGAGGGTTAAAGTTTGGGATAGGATTTAAACATTAAGTTTAGGCACTCATTCCCTATGGTAAAGGTGAGGGTTAAAGTTTGGGATAGGATTTAAACATTACGTTTAGGCACTCATTCCCTATGGTAAAGGTGAGGGTTAAAGTTTGGGATAGGATTTAAACATTACGTTTAGGCACTCATTCCCTATGGTAAAGGTGAGGGTTAAAGTTTGGGATAGGATTTAAACATTAAGTTTAGGCACTCATTCCCTATGGTAAAGGTGAGGGTTAAAGTTTGGGATAGGATTTAAACATTACGTTTAGGCACTCATTCCCTATGGTAAAGGTGAGGGTTAAAGTTTGGGATAGGATTTAAACATTACGTTTAGGCACTCATTCCCTATGGTAAAGGTGAGGGTTAAAGTTTGGGATAGGATTTAAACATTACGTTTAGGCACTCATTCCCTATGGTAAAGGTGAGGGTTAAAGTTTGGGATAGGATTTAAACATTACGTTTAGGCACTCATTCCCTATGGTAAAGGTGAGGGTTAAAGTTTGGGATAGGATTTAAACATTACGTTTAGGCACTCATTCCCTATGGTAAAGGTGAGGGTTAAAGTTTGGGATAGGATTTAAACATTAAGTTTAGGCACTCATTCCCTATGGTAAAGGTGAGGGTTAAAGTTTGGGATAGGATTTAAACATTAAGTTTAGGCACTCATTCCCTATGGTAAAGGTGAGGGTTAAAGTTTGGGATAGGATTTAAACATTACGTTTAGGCACTCATTCCCTATGGTAAAGGTGAGGGTTAAAGTTTGGGATAGGATTTAAACATTACGTTTAGGCACTCATTCCCTATGGTAAAGGTGAGGGTTAAAGTTTGGGATAGGATTTAAACATTACGTTTAGGCACTCATTCCCTATGGTAAAGGTGAGGGTTAAAGTTTGGGATAGGATTTAAACATTACGTTATATATATATATATACAGTATGTGTGTGCCCTGTTTTGGAGACCCAATCCCCTCCATCTCTATGAGTGACTGAATCACAGCGTCTCAGACTGATGAATAGAACATGTCTTGAGATTTCCCCTCTGGTGGCAGGTGCTTTGACAGAGCATTGTTCATGTTTAACAGTAACTTCACTTATCCAAGAATAATTTGTTTTCACTGTGGTGTTGAACAATGTGAAAAGTTGCTGTTAGGTGGGTTTGAGTTAAGATATAATGGACTCTTGCACTTTTTCTCTCACCTCCCTCTTTCTCTCTCTCTGTCTCTTTGTCTCTCTCTCTTTTCCTTTCCCCCCTCCCCTCCCCTCTCCCCCACTCTGTCTCTGTCTCTCTGTCTCTGTCTCTTTTCCTTTCCCCCCCTCCCCTCCTCTCTCCCCCACTCTGTCTCTGTCTCTCTGTCTCTCTCTCTTTTCCTTTCCCCCCCTCCCCTCCCCTCCCCTCTCCCCCACTCTGTCTCTGTCTCTCTGTCTCTGTCTCTTTTCCTTTCCCCCCCTCCCCTCCCCTCTCCCCCACTCTGTCTCTGTCTCTCTCTCTTTTCCTTTCCTTTCCCCCCTCCCCTCCCCTCTCCCCCACCCTGTCTCTGTCTCTTTGTCTCTTTGTCTCTCTCTCATGTTGGTTGAGTAATTCAGGCCTCAATGTGAAACAGTGACAGGGTTCACTTCCATGTCAACTGTTTGTCTGTTAGCTTCACTAAACAGAGGTCAAATACCACTTAGTCACAAACAACATCATTAGGTATCTGCTTAATGTTCCCCCCAGAACACATGTTGGAGGAAATGAATTCCAAGCAGTGGGTCTGTTGCCTGTACAGCTCAGGGTGGAACATCTGAAGCTGAACCACATGTATAATATTGGAAAAGGTTCATTTCACTTTAACGTGTTATCCCCTAGGATGTACTCAGTGCATATTTCCCCCCATTTCACTTTAACGTGTTATCCCCTAGGATGTACTCAGTGCATATTTTCCCCCATTTCACTTGAACGTGTTATCCCCTAGGATGTACTCAGTGCATATTTCCCCCCATTTCACTTGAACGTGTTATCCCCTAGGATGTACTCAGTGCATATTTCCCCCCATTTCACTTTAACGTGTTATCCCCTAGGATGTACTCAGTGCATATTTCCCCCCATTTCACTTTAACGTGTTATCCCCTAGGATGTACTCAGTGCATATTTCCCCCCATTTCACTTTAACGTGTTATCCCCTAGGATGTACTCAGTGCATATTTCCCCCCATTTCACTTTAACGTGTTATCCCCTAGGATGTACTCAGTGCATATTTCCCCCCATTTCACTTTAACGTGTTATCCCCTAGGATGTACTCAGTGCATATTTCCCCCCATTTCACTTTAACGTGTTATCCCCTAGGATGTACTCAGTGCATATTTCCCCCCATTTCACTTTAACGTGTTATTCCCTAGGATGTAATCAGTGCATATTTCCCCCCGTTTCACTTTAATGTGTTATCCCCTAGGATGTACTCAGTGCATATTTCCCCCCGTTTCACTTTAACGTGTTATCCCCTAGGATGTACTCAGTGCATATTTCCCCCCATTTCACTTTAACGTGTTATCCCCTAGGATGTACTCAGTGCATATTTCCCCCCATTTCATTTTAACGTGTTATCCCCTAGGATGTAGTCAGTGCATATTTCCCCCCATTTCACTTTAACGTGTTATCCCCTAGGATGCACTCAGTGCATATTTCCCCCCATTTCACTTTAACGTGTTATCCCCTAGGATGTTGTCAGTGCATATTTCCCCCCATTTCACTTTAACGTGTTATCCCCTAGGATGTACTCAGTGCATATTTCCCCCCATTTCACTTTAACGTGTTATCCCCTAGGATGTACTCAGTGCATATTTCCCCCCATTTCACTTTAACGTGTTATCCCCTAGGATGTACTCAGTGCATATTTCCCCCCATTTCACTTTAACGTGTTATCCCCTAGGATGTACTCAGTGCATATTTCCCCCCATTTCACTTTAACGTGTTATCCCCTAGGATGCACTCAGTGCATATTTCCCCCCATTTCACTTTAACGTGTTATCCCCTAGGATGCACTCAGTGCATATTTCCCCCCATTTCACTTTAACGTGTTATCCCCTAGGATGCACTCAGTGCATATTTCCCCCCATTTCACTTTAACGTGTTATCCCCTAGGATGTACTCAGTGCATATTTCCCCCCATTTCACTTTAACGTGTTATCCCCTAGGATGTACTCAGTGCATATTTCCCCCCATTGAATCAAATCAAATCAATGCCATTGTTGTGTGTGTGTGTGTTTGATTTCAAAGCCTAACTGTCCACATGCATGTGTTCATTTCAGAGCGGTTACACAATGCATGTATGTTTAAAATAAATTGTGGCTGACCCTGTGCTTCTAACCCCTTCGACTGTGTGTGTGTGTGTGTGTGTGTGTGTGTGTGTGTGTGTGTGTGTGTGTGTGTGTGTGTGTGTGTGTGTGTGTGTGTGCGTGTGTGTGTGTGTGTGTGTGTCTGTGCGTGCGTGCGTGCGTGCGTGTGCGTGCATTGTTTCTGAAATTGAATAGAAATTATTGTTCGCCACTGATGATTACACCCTAGATCAGCTAGAGGCAGGCAAGAGTGTGCAAGGCGGTATTGAATGTGTCACTGTCTGTCACCATGATTACAAAAATTGTTCTCTCGACCTGTGTGCACCTACGTTGTAAACTTTCATTCAGAGGCTAGGTTGTAGCAACCTCATGATGAATATAGGGAAATTTGAGTATCATGTAGTAGCCTTAACCTATCGATGTTACATTGAGCTGTGTGAATGGAATATGAATGACAGTTATCCAATATGCTGTAATAGAAATAAGACCAGGATCATCTTAAATGCCACCGACCGCCACTGTCGTGTAGAGAACAGAAATGTGTATATTTGCGTAGTTACAACCCAACTCCTGAGAAACAATGGAGACATGCACGCACACACACACACACACACACACACACACACACACACACACACACACACACACACACACACACACACACCACCATGACCAACAACAACATGCCATCATAATCAATATTTTATCTTGAAAAACTGTGTCTTGATCCTCTGTTGTCCCTCTGATCTCAAATCAGATCAATACTTATATGGTTAATAATACCATGTTGTATTATTAACCATATAAATGGTTGCACAACAACACTATCCAGTCCACTGTCATGTGAGAGATCCATGTTACCGTAATGCAATGTTGACTTATTATGGTATTGTAGTGATACTTTATTAAGATAAGATCACTTTATTGTTCAATTGCACACAAGGTCCAACAGAAATTTGAGTTCTTCTTTTAACCCAACATCCGAAAGACACCCATACATACACTTACAGGTTTAGGAGAGGTGTGGGGGGATGTCTTGCTCAAGGGCACAACGGCTGGCAATGGCATCTAGGATTTGATACCAGCATCCCTCCGTTTGCCAGTTCACTTCCCGCCAGATTAAGGTATTATTCAATTGTAAGTATTGGTCATTTCTCAACACTCTGACTCCTACTGACGATTTGTTAGAATGAGAAATGACAATGTTACTGACCTTTACTGACCCTGCCCGCGTCTGATTGGCTCAGGCTCTTTTGGCAGTCCTGTGACTGGCCATTCTCAACACGTCACTACAAAAAACTCCCAATCATGACTTTTTTTGAATCGCCAATTTCTGTCTCAGATGAATGCTGCCCTCTGCTGCATATAGTATGATACTGTCACGACTCATTCAAACAATCTGGGGAAAGCCTATCTATCTCAAAGGAAAAGTGTGTCTGGAAAGGCTACTGAGAAATGTTACCTACTTTGTATGGATAAACAACTCCACAACTCAACTAGTATGGAAACATCTACTTTACGCAGGTCTGCTCTATCCAGCCTGTAATGATTTCCATGTTTTGACAGCTCTAGGTTTCCATGTTCAGCTCTAGGTTTCCATGTTCAGCTCTAGGTTTCCATGTTCAGCTCTAGGTTGAGCAGGTAGTGTGAAGTAGAGCAGGCCAGACTCTAGTGGATGACATAATTATGCATATTTGAAATGGTCAAAATATGGCATCCTGGTTTATTTTACTTCCGTAGCAATTTACTATCGTCTACTAGGGGCAACGCAAGCACCGATTAACAGCTAGTGGGCCTCGTTACAGATCTACGGCTCAGAGGATGTTGGGTTCAATCCCAGTGCTAGGCACCCATTTTAATATAGAGTTTTAAATGTTTTAGCATATGCATATTTATTTCTGCAACAACACACTCACTCATCACAAATGTTAAGCAAGCTAGTTACAGTGACTCCTATAGACATGATTGACATCAGGAAAAGAGGGTAGGCTATCAGCTAATCGTTGATATTGATGTAAATCTGCTCGTTAGCTAGCTCAATACTTGTTTTACTGATTGTGATTCATCTTCAATGCTCTTAAATAATAACTTCATCATATAGCCATGATATATGGCTGGCTGGCCATATAGAGAGAGGTTTGTGAGGATATTTTAGTATAGGGTGGTTAGCTAGAGTCTAGACTACCTGTGTTCAGTGCTTCATTTGTACCAGAACGCATAAAAACATCCCCTTGATAATAAAGCATTGTATGCATATCAGTGCATTTGCATAGTGGCATAGAGCAGTACAGTAGAGGCGCATACAGAAGTTGCACACACGGGGAAAATTTTTATTAGCATAGGGTCCAGGAGAAAATGGGCCTTTTTATTACCACATTTGATGCAATTATATGTCCTTTTACATGGGTGGGTATAATTTGGGGAACGTTCCAACAGGAATCTGTTCCAAAAACTTCGTAAATAACAAGGATTCCAACAAACAACGCATACACAGTTGTATAGCGGCAGAACAGGATACCGGGTAGGGAATGGGCAATTTTGTTACATTTTCCCACTCACCAGGTGTATTCCGAAAAATGTCTGTCCTCACTCTGGTAGCCTATGGACAAACATTAAGAATAAGCTACGTGGTGAGTTGATCATGCTACTTTGTATGCGTTGTTTGTTGGCATCCTTGTTATTAACGACGTTTTTGGAACAGATTCCTGTTGGACCGTTCCACAAATTATACCCACCCCTTTTACATGACTGGAGGCTGAGCAAAATCTTTTTCAGCACAAATGATGGAAATGACAGGCTACTTTGACACTGACAAACTGAGAACCGAAGTTCAATAAAAACAACCAATCTTTCCAGTTTCACTGCCTCAGATGCTCAGATCACTCTCTGGCGATGGCAGATGAGCTCATTCCAAAAGCATATCGCTCCTGTCCACAGCTCGTCTCATAGACTAGAAGTAAAATAGCAAATGTAAATCCAGGACACTGAAATTAGTATGATATGTTACATTTGGTATGGTTACATAAGACAGAAAGTCCCACCATAATGCCTGTGCATTTTTTACTTCTAACCCCTTTTAAACTTGGTTTTAGCTACAGAAGTGTATAATTGGATTGATAAATATCTGTGCACGTGCCTAACAGAAAGGGTAGTCATTTTTCACATGTAATACACAGCAACGGGAAGTTTCCATACAAGTTGAGTAGTAGCAAAAAAATACAGGAAATTCAATGAGCAGCACAACCCTAAATTTGACCTATGCACATCAATAGCAGTACCAGGTCCAGTAAGCTGAGTTTGCAGTAAAAGCCCTGTGCAATATCTCAAATGTACGGTTAGGCTGTTCATTAGATGTTTGTTTTTTATGTTTTTCTCCTATTTCCATGCCATGGGACCATGTTAGATTGTGTTGAAGTTGTAGTGAATGAAATTAACTCTATTTGGAAAAACAAATCATGGGGAAGAGCCCCCTAGGCCAGAACCCCCAACCCACCCCCCCACATCTCCAATCAAAGTTATTCCCCTGTCTGTCACCATGTGCTGTGTCTAATGTTTATAATGTGGAGTCTTACACAGTCAGAGAATCCAAATATTAACAGATGCATGTTTTCCATTGTGTGCTGCTATTTTGTCCAGGTCTGTCTTGTAAAACAGGTTTCTACTCTCAATGTGACTAAACTGGTAAAATATGTTTTTTTTAAATGTCCTATTTCCATGCCATGGGACCATGTTAGATTGTTTAGAAGTGAAAGTGAATGAAATGAACCCTATTTGGAAAAAAACTAATCTTGGGGAAGAGCCCCCTAACTCGACTAGTTGAGTTGTGGAGTTGTTTATCCATACAAAGTAGGTGACATTTCTCAGTAGCCTTCCCAGACACACTTTTCCTTTGAGATAGATAGGCTTTCCCCAGATTGTTTGAATGAGTCGTGACAGTATCATACTATATGCAGCAGAGGGCAGCATTCATCTGAGACAGAAATTGGCGATTCAAAAAAAGTCATGATTGGGAGTTTTTTGTAGTGACTTGTTGAGAATGGCCAGTCACAGGACTGCCAAAAGAGCCTGAGCCAATCAGATGCGGGCAGGGTCAGTAACATTGTCATTTCTCATTCTAACAAATCGTCACTAGGAGTCAAAGAGTGTTGAGAAATGACAAATACTTACAATTGAATAATACCTTAATCTGGTGGGAAGTGAACTGGCAAACGGAGGGATGCTGGTATCAAATCCTAGATGCCATTGCCAGCCGTTGTGCCCTTGAGCAAGACACCCCCCCCCCCCCCCCCCCACACCTCCCTCCCTCTCTCTTCATCTGTTTCTCTTTCACTGAAACTGTATTGGAGCAGGTTCTTTTGTTTGCATGTTCTTGTGGAACTCTTTCATTCCTTCAGCCTACATTGGTATTTCAACACTTTCCTTTGATTGCAACCACTTGAACAGCATCACAAAACACAGGAGGTCCCAATGCTAACGTAAGGTAAGAGTTTCAACAGTTAAACAATTTCCTGTAATATCAGAAACTGTAGGAGGTTTTGGGAAGTTTGCTTTTACTCCTCCCTCTCATACACTCTCCTCCTCCCACCAATTATTCTTCGCTCTTAAATCAAAGGTACATCAGTCTTTCTTTTCTCCCAGGACCGGATAGTTCCAGGCCATCAGCCCAGTCGTTCACCCCAGGAATCCTTCAGGTATTTGGGCCAGGGATTAGAGATTCTCCCTTTAGGAGATCATGGACTGTGGGGGGATAAGGAGGAGAGGAGTATTATGCTCTGCAGCATGCGACGCCGTTCAGGTCACAGTCCTTTTGGTTATTTGACGCGTGAAATAGTCTTATTTGATTTATCAAATAGTGTTATTTGATGTGTTCATTTTAACACACAAGACCTGATGGAAACATCTACTTTACGCAGGTTTGCTCTATCCAGCCTGTAATGATTTCCATGTTCAGCTGTAGGTTTCCATGTTCAGCTCTAGGTTGAGCAGGTAGTGTGAAGTAGAGCAGGTCAGACTCTAGTGGATGACATATTTATGCATATTTGAAATTGTCAAAATATGGCATCCTGGTTTATTTTACTTCCGTAGCAATTTACTATCGTCTACTAGGGGCAACGCAAGCACCGATTAACAGCTAGTGGGCCTCGTTACAGATCTACGGCTCAGAGGATGTTGGGTTCAATCCCAGTGCTAGGCACCCATTTTAATATAGAGTTTTAAATGTTTTAGCATATGCATATTTATTTCTGCAACAACACACTCACTCATCACAAATGTTAAGCAAGCTAGTTACAGTGACTCCTATAGACATGATTGACATCAGGAAAAGAGGGTAGGCTATCAGCTAATCGTTGATATTGATGTAAATCTGCTCGTTAGCTAGCTCAATACTTGTTTTACTGATTGTGATTCATCTTCAATGCTCTTAAATAATAACTTCATCATATAGCCATGATATATGGCTGGCTGGCCATATAGAGAGAGGTTTGTGAGGATATTTTAGTATAGGGTGGTTAGCTAGAGTCTAGACTACCTGTGTTCAGTGCTTCATTTGTACCAGAACGCATAAAAACATCCCCTTAATAATAAAGCATTGTATGCATATCAGTGCATTTGCATAGTGGCATAGAGCAGTACAGTAGAGGCGCATACAGAAGTTGCACACACGGGGAACATTGGGTGGGTATAATTTGGGGAACGTTCCAACAGGAATCTGTTCCAAAAACTTCGTAAATAACAAGGATTCCAACAAACAACGCATACACAGTTGTATAGCGGCAGAACAGGATACCGGGTAGGGAAAGTGCAATTTTGTTACATTTTCCCACGCACCAGGTGTATTCCGAAAAATGTCTGTCCTCACTCTGGTAGCCTATGGACAAACATTAAGAATAAGCTACGTGGTGAGTTGATCATGCTACTTTGTATGCGTTGTTTGTTGGCATCCTTGTTATTAACGACGTTTTTGGAACAGATTCCTGTTGGACCGTTCCACAAATTATACCCACCCCTTTTACATGACTGGAGGCTGAGCAAAATCTTTTTCAGCACAAATAATGGAAATGACAGGTTACTTTGACACTGACAAACTGAGAACCGAAGTTCAATAAAAACAACCAATCTTTCCAGTTTCACTGCCTCAGATGCTCAGATCACTCTCTGGCGATGGCAGATGAGCTCATTCCAAAAGCATATCGCTCCTGTCCACAGCTCGTCTCATAGACTAGAAGTAAAATAGCAAATGTAAATCCAGGACACTGAAATTAGTATGATATGTTACATTTGGTATGGTTACATAAGACAGAAAGTCCCACCATAATGCCTGTGCATTTTTTACTTCTAACCCCTTTTAAACTTGGTTTTAGCTACAGAAGTGTATAATTGGATTGATAAATATCTGTGCACGTGCCTAACAGAAAGGGTAGTCATTTTTCACATGTAATACACAGCAACGGGAAGTTTCCATACAAGTTGAGTAGTAGCAAAAAAATACAGGAAATTCAATGAGCAGCACAACCCTAAATTTGACCTATGCACATCAATAGCAGTACCAGGTCCAGTAAGCTGAGTTTGCAGTAAAAGCCCTGTGCAATATCTCAAATGTACGGTTAGGCTGTTCATTAGATGTTTTTCTCCTATTTCCATGCCATGGGACCATGTTAGATTGTGTTGAAGTTGTAGTGAATGAAATTAACTCTATTTGGAAAAACAAATCATGGGGAAGAGCCCCCTAGGCCAGAACCCCCAACCCACCCCCCACATCTCCAATCAAAGTTATTCCCCTGTCTGTCACCATGTGCTGTGTCTAATGTTTATAATGTGGAGTCTTACACAGTCAGAGAATCCAAATATTAACAGATGCATGTTTTCCATTGTGTGCTGCTATTTTGTCCAGGTCTGTCTTGTAAAACAGGTTTCTACTCTCAATGTGACTAAACTGGTAAAATATGTTTTTTTTAAATGTCCTATTTCCATGCCATGGGACCATGTTAGATTGTTTAGAAGTGAAAGTGAATGAAATGAACCCTATTTGGAAAAAAACTAATCTTGGGGAAGAGCCCCCTAACTCGACTAGTTGAGTTGTGGAGTTGTTTATCCATACAAAGTAGGTGACATTTCTCAGTAGCCTTCCCAGACACACTTTTCCTTTGAGATAGATAGGCTTTCCCCAGATTGTTTGAATGAGTCGTGACAGTATCATACTATATGCAGCAGAGGGCAGCATTCATCTGAGACAGAAATTGGCGATTCAAAAAAAGTCATGATTGGGAGTTTTTGTAGTGACGTGTTGAGAATGGCCAGTCACAGGACTGCCAAAAGAGCCTGAGCCAATCAGATGCGGGCAGGGTCAGTAACATTGTCATTTCTCATTCTAACAAATCATCACTAGGAGTCAAAGAGTGTTGAGAAATAACAAATACTTACAATTGAATAATACCTTAATCTGGCGGGAAGTGAACTGGCAAACGGAGGGATGCTGGTATCAAATCCTAGATGCCATTGCCAGCCGTTGTGCCCTTGAGCAAGACACCCCCCCCCCCCCCCCCCCCCCCCCCCACACCTCCCTCCCTCTCTCTTCATCTGTTTCTCTTTCACTGAAACTGTATTGGAGCAGGTTCTTTTGTTTGCATGTTCTTGTGGAACTCTTTCATTCCTTCAGCCTACATTGGTATTTCAACACTTTCCTTTGATTGCAACCACTTGAACAGCATCACAAAACACAGGAGGTCCCAATGCTAACGTAAGGTAAGAGTTTCAACAGTTAAACAATTTCCTGTAATATCAGAAACTGTAGGAGGTCTTGGGAAGCTTGCTTTTCCTCCTCCCTCTCATACACTCTCCTCCTCCCACCACTTCTTCTTCGCTCTTAAACCAAAGGTACCTCAGTCTTTCTCTTCTCCCAGGACCGGATAGTTCCAGGTCCTCAGCCCAGTCGTTCACCCCAGGAATCCTTCAGGTATTTGGGCCAGGGATTAGAGATTCTCCCTTTAGGAGATCATGGACTGTGGGGGGATAAGGAGGAGAGGAGTATTATGCTCTGCAGCATGCGACGCCGTTCAGGTCACAGTCCTTTTGGTTATTTGACGCGTGAAATAGTCTTATTTGATTTATCAAATAGTGTTATTTGATGTGTTCATTTTGACACACAAGACCTGAACGGCCTTTCATACTGTAGTAGAGGTTTGGGGTTAAGAGCTAGCCTAAAGCCTGGGATACAGACCGTCACTTGCAAATGTTTGTCTACAAATTCATCTTGTATGGAGCCTACACACGTAGGATCTTAATTTGATCACCCTCTTGCTGGAGAACTTAAACGTTTGTAATTTCCACTTTGAAAAGTATCAACCCCTACAAAACGTCCATTAATTATAATCCACATAATAGTTCACATTTCCTGTTGCTGCAGGATATTTTTCCTGCTGTAGCAAACTGGTCAAATTAAGATCCAACATCTGTATTTTATCCTGTTTTCTACAGCAGTATTTGTGTTATAGGAGAGATTTATGTTGGTCTGTCCTCTGTTAAATAGTATTATTATGAGAAGAGAGGAGAAGCTGTTAAAATGACTGTGTTGAAAGGGAATGTCTTTCTGTCATCTACAGTTAGTCGTGAGGAAATCCTTGTTAGGGTGTGGCACTACTTGTGTACTAAAATTGTTGGCGTGAGTTCATGAAAACATGATAAGATGGCACCGAGCTGGAGGAAATTGACTGGCCGTATTTACTCTGAGTAGGAGCCAACTCAGGGTAGAGTGCACAGGAGGTTGGTGGCACCTTAATTGGGGAGGATGGCTCGTGGTAATGGCTGGAGCAGAATGAGTGTAATGGTATAAAAACAACATCAAACACAAGGTTTCCATGTGTTGGATGCCATTCCATCCACTCCGTTCCAGACATTATTATGAGCCGTCCTCCCGTCAGCAGCCTCCACTGGTAGTTTAAACACGGACACACAACCTCATACACACTGTATGTTTACTGTATAGACTCAACTTAATATAGCTTGAATATAGTTACAGTAAGCAATTTCATACTATAGAAAAACACAACCATACTAACAGCTTTACTGTACAATAGATACACTACTTCAGAATGCAGATGTATTATTCACTACAATACAGATACACTACTTCAGAATGCAGATGTATTATTCACTACAATACAGATGCACTACTTCAGAATGCAGATGTACTATTCACTACAATACAGATGCACTACTTCAGAATGCAGATGTATTATTCACTACAATACAGATGCACTACTTCAGAATGCAGATGTATTATTCACTACAATACAGATGCACTACTTCAGAATGCAGATGTATTATTCACTACAATACAGATGCACTACTTCAGAATGCAGATGTATTATTCACTACAATACAGATGCACTACTTCAGAATGCAGATGTATTATTCACTACAATACAGATGCACTACTTCAGAATGCAGATGTATTATTCACTACAATACAGATGCACTACTTCAGAATGCAGATGTACTATTCACTACAATACAGATGCACTACTTCGTCCAAGTACACCATTTAGATCATGTGAAAGCTTTAGTAGGCTATCCAGAGGCTTTATCAAATCAATAAGAGGAGAGATGGAGGGACATAGGGAGGGAAACAGGGGGAGTCCACTGTCTCAAGGCAACATTTACAACATTACTCCTTCTTAATGGGTTCATACAGCAGCCAGATAACATATACCGTAATTGCTGGACTATAATCCGCTACTTTTTTCCAACGCTTTGAACCTCGCGGTTTATACAATGATGCGGCTAATTTATGGATTTTTCCCGCTTTCACAAGATTCATGCCACCAAAAAACTGAGCACCGTCACATAATACGACGTAAATCGAGCGCGCTCAAACTTCCCATCATTCTGATTACGGTAGTCATTTTGTCTCTCATCATGGCAAAGACACGGAGAAATGCATATGATGCAGCTTTCAAGTTGAAGGCGATCGATCTGGCTGTTGGAAAAGGGAATAGAGCTGCTGCATGGGAGCTTGGCCTTAATGAGTCAATGATAAGATGTTGGAAACAGCAGCGTGAGGAACTGACTCAGTGCAAAAAGACAAAAGCTTTCAGAGGGAAGAAAAGCAGATGGCCCGAACTAGAAAATGAGCTTGAAGACTGGGTCAACACACAGAGAGCAGACGGCCGAGGTGTTTCAACTGTGCAGATCCGACTGAAAGCCAAAACAATCGCCACCGCAATGAAGTTTGAGGATTTTAGAGGTGGACCATCGTGGTGTCTAAGATTTATGAGACGTAAAGGCCTGTCCATCAGGGTACGGATGAGTCTGTGTCAGCAGCTCCCTCCCGACTATGAGGAAAAAGTTTCAAACTTCCACAAATTCACTGATGCAAAGATAGAGGAGCATTCCATCGGCCCGCACGACATCATAAATATGGATAAGGTTCCTCTGACGTTTGACCTGCCTCTCACTCGGACTGTCAACAGGAAAGGCGAATCATCCGTCACGTTGAAAACAACTGGGCATGAAAAAACGCACTTCACCTGTGTTCTGAGCTGCACGGCATCGGGAGAAAAACACACTTCACCTGTGTTCTGAGCTGCACGGCATCGGGAGAAAAGCTTCCACCGATGCTGATTTTTAAACGCATGACGATGCCAAAAGAAAAATCCCGAGAGGAATTGTTATGAAAGGATGGATGACGGAAGGCCTAATGCATGAATGGCATACGGAATGTTACGGCAAGCGACCGGGAGGATTCTTTCACAAGAACAAGGCATTGCTCGTGTTGGACAGCATGAGGGCCCACATAACAGATTCTGTGAAAGAAGCCATCAAGAGGACAAACTCAATTCCAGCTGTGATTCCTGGCGGCACAACAAAGTATTTGCAGCCACTGGACATCAGTGTAAATCGTGCATTTAAGGTGTCGTTCAGTGGGAGGCTTGGATGACAAGTGGGGAGAAATCCTTCACTAAAACGGGCTGCATGCAAAGAGCATCTTATGGTCAAGTCTGCCAGTGGGTCCTGACAGCGTGGAGCTTTGTCAAAAAATCCACTATCATCAACGGGTTTCGAAAGGCTGGACTGCTGCGTGTTGTTGAGGGCAGTTCAGCAGGGAATTTGCCTCCGGATGAAAGTGACGAGAGCGACAATGAACGATCCAACATCGCATGAAGAAATTCTGAGGCTATTCAACGCCGACACCGAAGGAGATGACTTCAGTGGTTTCAGTGCACAGGAGGAGGAAGATAGTGACCAATGACTTTACTGGTAGGCTACTGTTTAATTTTTGTTACAAGCCGTGTTTCGTTTAAAGGCTGTGTAAAGTTAATTTGTTTCAATGTACCGGTAGGCACCTGTGGCTTATAGACATGTGCGGCGTATTTATGTACAAAATACATTTTTTTTTAAAAATCAGTTGGTGCGGTTTATATTCAGGTGTGCTTAATAGTCCAGCAATTACGGTAGCTTGCCTCAATTTCCAAGCTTACTTATAAGCCGAGTGATGAACGAGATGTGGGAGTATTAACATATAGCAGGGTTTCTTTATCCTGGTTCTGGGGACCAACAGAGGTGCACATATTTGTTCTTGCCCATCACTAACACCACCTGATTCAGCCAGTAAAATGCTTGATATTAAGTTGATTTGTTTAAACGGGTGGGTTAGTAATGACTTTTATAGTAGTACAGACTAATGAGCAGTGGCGGTTCTAGGTTGTATGGCTCCCTGGGCGAACCCCACCTTCAGGGTAGCCAATGTGCGGGGACACCGGTTAGTCGGGCTAATTTAAGGTAGTATGTACATGAATGTATAGTTTAAGTGACTCCCCCTCCACTCAATATTTTTGTTAAACAGAAAACCCAGACATATGGCAGCAGATCCACAAGGTCTGCCATGAGAGGTGACTGTATAGTTCCCCTAAGGAAAAGCACCTTTAGTAAATCTGCATTCAAGGTGAGAGCTTCCCATGTCTGGAATACACTGCCATCAGACACACATAACTGCACCACATATCACACTTTCACAAAATGCTTGAAGACATGGCTAAAGGTCAATCAGATTTGTGAACATGGTCCCTAGCTGTGTGTTGCCGCTCTCCATGTTGTCTGTTGTCTGTAGCTTGTGAGGTGTGGAAACACTTTGTTGCTTTTATGAATTTTGTCTTGCTGCTTTTTGTTTTATGCTGATCTGTCTGTATGCTACGTCTTGCTTGTCCTATGTTGCTCTGTCTGTATGCTATGTCTTGCTTGTTCTATGTTGCTATTGTCTATATTGTAATTGTTTTTAATAACCTGCCCAGGGACTGCGGTTGAAAATTAGCCGGTTGGCTAAAACCGGCACTTTTACTGAAATGTTGATTAATGTGCACTGTCCCTGTAAAAATAAACTCAAACTCAAACTATGCATATATGATAAAATGAGAGTAGCAGCAGCGTAAGGGAGGGGATTGGGGACACACAATGCAAATAGTCTGGGTAGCCATTTGATTACCTGTTCAGGGGTCTTATGGCTTGGGGGTAAAAACTGTTGAGAAGCCTTTTAGTCCTAGACTGGCGCTCCGGTTCCACTTGCCATGCGGAAGTAGAGAGAACAGTCTATGACTGGGGTGGCTGGGGTCTTTGACAATGTTTAGGGCCTTCCACTGACACCGCCTGATGTAGAGGTCCTGGATGGCAGGCAGCTTAGCCATAGTGATGTACTGGGCCGTACGCACTACCCTCTGTAGTGTCTTGCAGTCAGAGGCCGAGCAGGTGCCGTACCTGGCAGTGATGCAACCAGTCAAGATGCTCTCGATGTTGCAGCTGTAGAACCTTTTGAGGATCTGAGGACCCATGTCAAATCTTTTGAGTTTCCTGAGGGGAAATAGGGTTTGTTGTGCCCTCTTCACAGCTGTCTTGGTGTGTTTGGATCATTCTAATTTGTTGGTGATGTGGACACCAAGGACCATGAAGCTCTCAACCTGCTCCACTACAGCCCTGTCGATGAGAATGGGGGCGTGCTCGGTCCTCCTTTTCCTGTAGTCCACAATCATTTCCTTAGCATCACCTGGCCAGGTCTCTGACCTCCTCCCTATAGGCTGTCTCATCATTGTCGATGATCAGGCCTACCCCTGTTATGTCGTCTGCAAACTTAATGATGGTGTTGGAGTTGTGCCTGGGCATGCAGTCGTGGGTGAACAGGGAGTACAGGAGGGGACTGAGCACGCACCCCTGAGGGGCTCCAGTGTTGAGGATCAGTGTGGCAAATATGTTGCTACCTACTCTTACCACCTGGGGGTGGCCCGTCAGGAAGTCCAGGATCCAGTTGCAGAGGGAGATGTTTAGTCTCAGGATCCTTAGCTTAGTGATGAGCTTTGAGGGTACTATGGTGTTGAACACTGAGCTGTAGTCAATTAATAGATTTCTCACGTAGGTGTTCCTTTTGTCCAGGAGGGAAAGGGCGGTGTGAAGTGCAATAGAGATTGCATCATCTGTGGATCTGTTGGGTGGTATGCAAATTGAAGTGGGTCTATGGTTTCTGGGATGATGGTGTTGATGTGAGCAATTACCAGCCTTTCAATGCACTTCATGGCTACGGACATGAATGCTACGGGTCTGTAGTCATTTAGGCAAGTTGCCTTAGTGCTCTTGGGCACAGGGACTATGGTAGTCTGCTTGAAACATGTTGGTATTACAGACTCAATCAGGGACATGTTGAAAATGTCAGTGAAGACACCTGCCAGTTGGTCAGCACATGCTCAGGGTACACATCCTGGTAATCAGTTTGGCCTTGTGAATGTTGACCTGCTTAAAGGTCTTACTCACATCGGCTACGGAGAGCGTGATCACACAGTCGTCCGGAACATCTGATGCTCTCATGCATGCCTCAGTGTTGCTTGCCTCGAAGCGAGCGTAGAAGTGTTTTAGCTCGTCTGGTAGGCTCATGTCACTGCGCAGCTCGCGGCTGTGCTTCCCTTTGTAGTCTGTAATAGTTTGCAAGCCCTGCCACATAAGACGAGTATCGGAGCTGGTGTAGTATGATTCAATCTTAGCCCTGTATTGGCACTTTGCCTGTTTGATGGTTCATCTGAGGGCATGGCAGGATTTCTTATACGCTTCTTGTTAGAGTCCTGAACTTTGAAAGTGGCAGCTCTACCCTTTAGCTCGGTGCGAATGTTGACTGTAATCCATGGCTTTTGGTTGGGATATGTACGTACGGTCACTTTGGGGATGACGTCCTCGATGCACTTATTGATGAAGCCAGTGACTGATGTGGTGTACTCATCAATGCATTTGGAAGAATCCTGGAACATGTTCCAGTCTGTGATAGCAAAACAGTCCTATAGTTTAGCATCTGCTTCATCTGACCACTTTTTATAGACCGAGTCACTGGTGCATCCTGCTTGATTTTCGCTTGTAAGCAGGAATCGGGAGGATAGAATTGTGGTCAGATTTACCAAATGGAGGGTGAGGGAGAGCTTTGTACACGTCTCTGTGTGTGGAGTACATTTGATCTAGAGTTATTTTCCCTCTGGTTGCACATTTAACATGTTGATAGAAATTAGGTCAAACTGATTTAAGTTTGCCTGCATTAGTCCCCAGCCACCAGGAGTGCCGCCTCTGAGTGAGCGGTTTCCTGTTAGCTTATTTCCTTATACAGCTGACTGAGTGCAGTCTTAGTGCTGGCATCTGTCTGTGGTGGTAAATAAACAGCCACGAAAAGTATAGATGAAAACTCTCTTGGCAAATAGTGTCTTACTGTGTTTTACAAATAGAGTGCTGTTCTATCTAGCCGGTGCAACGTATATCCCGCTAGCTGAATATCCATGTCATCATTCAGCCACGATTCCATGAATCTTAAGATGATACAATTTTTGATGTCTCGTTGGTAGGATATTGATGATCGTACCTCGTCTAATTTATTGTCCAATGATTGTACGTTGGCAAGTAATATTGACGGTAGTGGAAGCTTTCCCACTCGCCTTCTGCGGATCCTTACGAGGCACCCTGCCCTGTTACCTCTGTACCTGCATCTCTTTCTCTTGCCAATAACGGGGATGTTGACCTTGTCGGGTGTTCGAAGAATGTCCTCTGCGTCCTGCTTGTTGACGGAAAAAAAAATCTGATCGCTGTCCTGATATCCAGAAGCTATTTTCTGCATTAAGATACGGTGACAGAACATGTACAAAATAAGTTACAAATAATGCAAAAAACCCCACATAGTGCAATTGGTTAGGTGCTCGTAAAACTGCTGCCATTTACTCTGCCATTTTTTTAGATGAGGGACAATGGTCGCTACTGTTTCTCTCCATGCTTGAGTTAAGTCTCTTCTGGGACCCCCTTAACAACCCCAATGTGTTATTGTCTGAAGTGTTTCATTGGTTAGACCAGATAATAGGGAACTGGCTCACATTTCAGTTCCACATTTCAAGAACCCCAGTCTAGAAAAGTACAAGTTTTTGTGAGATCTGTGACATTTATCACCACTCAACAACACCATAAGACTGTTTGTCCACTGAGCTAAAGCCTGGGCTTCAAAGACAGATGGTCATAGGATAGTCACACACTATTGAGAGATGAGGAAAAACAGTTTTCCACTTCCTCCTTAGTATTCTACAGCAATTGACCCCATTGTTTCACATTCACTTTTTCTTTTAAGAAAAATTATAGAATAAGAGTTGTGTAGGAGTAGCTATAGGTAAACAAACACATGCTTTTTGTGAGAAGTTGTCATGGCAACCCGCAGGAAGTGTGGTAGGAAGAAAAAGGAGATGGAAATAAGTATGGTAGGTATAGAAACTCTGACCAGGTGCTTAACACAACATAATAATATAATGCAACACAACAACATTGGCTGTAGTGACCATAACATTGTAACAATAACAAGGAAAGCCAAAGTGCCAAATGTTGGGCCTAAAGTAAGTTCTAAGAGATCATACAAAATATTTTCTCAGGACTCTTTTGTTGAAGATGTAAAACATTTATGTTGATCTGATGCGTATGGGGAAGTGAATCCAGATGCAGAACTGGAAGTATTTGTAAAATGATTTATGCAAATTGTTGATGTGTAAGAAATCAACTGTGAGAACTGTAGAGCCCCCTGAATTGATGATGCATTGAAAAATTGTATGGTTCAAAGATGTGACTCTAAAGAGCTGCTCAGGTTATTGGTTGACATACTGTCAGTTGTGACTAAGCCTAACAAAAATAATAAATTATATTACCAAACCAAGATAAATGACATAAAACACAATGGAAAAATACTTTGGAGTACCTAAACTGATAACATGTGCTGAAAACCCAATTAATCTCCATTGTTCATTGAAGTTGATGGGTCATTTACAACAAAACCTTTTGGTGTTGCCAATCATTTCAATGACTCTCACTAGTGAAGTGGAAAACCTCAGAAGGGAAATGACAACACCGAACAGGGAACTGTCATATTTTTGTATAAAATATCTAATAATGAAATGGAAGGGTTATTGTTTTGAATTTGGTCACGTTAGTGTGGGAGAGGTGGAAAAACTATTGTTATCCATCACTAATGAAAAACCACCAGGTAAAGACAATCTTGATGGGAAACTATTGAGAATGGTAGCAGACTGGATTTTCACCACTATTTGCTATATCTTTAACCAAAGCCTAAAGGAGTGCGTGTCCACAGGTGTGGAAGGAAGCTACATGAATTCCATTTCCTAAAAATAGTCAAACACCCTTTGCTGGCTCTAACAGCCGCCCAATCAGTTTGCTGCCTGTTCTTAGTAAACTGATGGAGAGAATTGTGTTTAACCAAATACAATGCTGTTTTTCAGAGTTAACTACTGATTTTCAGCATGTATATAGAGAAGGGCACTCAACTTGTACTGCACTGACTTAGGGGACAGGTGATTGGTTAAAATAGATTGATTATAATAGTTGGAGCTGTAGTGTTAGATTTCAATGCAGCTTATCATAAATTGGTATTGAAGAAACTCACTTGCTTTGGCTTTACATCACCTGCCATCACATTGTTGGAGAGTTATTTATCCAATAGAACCCAATGAAAACTTTTCTAACATCAGACATGTACAATGTGGTGTCCCTCTGGGCAGTTGCCTTGGGCCATCACTTCTCTCTATTTTTACCAATGAATTGCCACTGGTCTTACACAAAGCTAGAATGACTGTATGTGGATGATTATACACTCTATATGTCAGCACCCAAAGCCAGGGAGCTCACTGAAAGTCTAAATAAGGAGTTAGTCAATATCAGAATGAGTGATTCATAATAAACTGTACTAGTTGTTAAGGCTCTGGTCTCGATTACTGTCTGGTAATATGGTCAAGTTCAGAAAAGACCTAGCAAAGCTATAGCTGGCTCAAAGCATAACAGCACACCTTGCCCTTAACTGCACACATACCTAACATCAACAAGATGCATTCCAGTCTTTCCTGGTTAAGGGGTGGATGAGAGATGAACTGCTTCTTAGTTTTTATTTGACTTTATTATTTTTTGTTCCTTAAATGAATAATCTAATCTCTCAGGCAGTAGCAGTCAGCAAAAACTTTTTTTTAAATGTTTGATCATTTAAAAAAAATAGAAAACTGAAATATCACATTTACATAAGTATTCAGACCCTTTACTCAGTACTTTGTTGAAGCACCTTTGGCAGCTATTACAGCATTGAGTCTTCTTGGGTATGATGCTACAAGCATGGCACACCTGTATTTGGAGTTTCTCCCATTTTTCTCTGCAGATCCCCTCAAGCTCTGTCAGGTTGGATCAAATCAAATCAAATTTATTTATATAGCCCTTCGTACATCAGCTGATATCTCAAAGTGCTGTACAGAAACCCAGCCTAAAACCCCAAACAGCAAGCAATGCAGGTGTAGAAGCACGGTGGCTAGGAAAAACTCCCTAGAAAGGCCAATACCTAGGAAGAAACCTAGAGAGGAACCAGGCTATGTGGGGTGGCCAGTCCTCTTCTGGCTGTGCCGGGTGGAGATTATAACAGAACATGGCCAAGATGTTCAAATGTTCATAAATGACCAGCATGGTCGAATAATAATAAGGCAGAACAGTTGAAACTAGAGCAGCAGCACAGTCAGGTGGAAGTTGAAACTGGAGCAGCAGCATGGCCAGGTGGACTGGGGACAGCAAGGAGTCATCATGTCAGGTAGTCCTGGGGCATGGTCCTAGGGCTCAGGTCAGTTGAAACTGGAACAGCAGCATGGCCAGGTGGACTGGGGACAGCAAGGAGTCATCATGTCAGGTAGTCCTGGGGCATGGTCCTAGGGCTCAGGTCAGTTGAAACTGGAACAGCAGCATGGCCAGGTGGACTGGGGACAGCAAGGAGTCATCATGTCAGGTAGTCCTGGGGCATGGTCCTAGGGCTCAGGTCCTCCGAGAGAGAGAAAGAAAGAGAGAAGGAGAGAATTAGAGAACGCACACTTAGATTCACACAGGACACCGAATAGGACAGGAGAAGTACTCCAGATATAACAAACTGACCCCAGCCCCCCGACACAAACTACTGCAGCATAAATACTGGAGGCTGAGACAGGAGGGGTCAGGAGACACTGTGGCCCCATCCGAGGACACCCCCGGACAGGGCCAAACAGGAAGGATATAACCCCACCCACTTTGCCAAAGCACAGCCCCCACACCACTAGAGGGATATCTTCAACCACCAACTTACCATCCTGAGACAAGGCTGAGTATAGCCCACAAAGATCTCCGCCACGGCACAACCCAAGGGGGGGGGGGGGGGGCGCCAACCCAGACAGGATGACCACAACAGTGAATCAACCCACTCAGGTGATGCACCCCCTCCAGGGACGGCATGAGAGAGCCCCAGCAAGCCAGTGACTCAGCCCCTGTAATAGGGTTAGAGGCAGAGAATCCCAGTGGAAAGAGGGGAACCGGCCAGGCAGAGACAGCAAGGGCGGTTCGTTGCTCCAGAGCCTTTCCGTTCACCTTCCCACTCCTGGGCCAGACTACACTCAATCATATGACCCACTGAAGAGATGAGTCTTCAGTAAAGACTTAAAGGTTGAGACCGAGTTTGCGTCTCTGACATGGGTAGGCAGACCGTTCCATAAAAATGGAGCTCTATAGGAGAAAGCCCTGCCTCCAGCTGTTTGCTTAGAAATTCTAGGGACAATTAGGAGGCCTGCGTCTTGTGACCGTAGCGTACGTGTAGGTATGTACGGCAGGACCAAATCAGAGAGATAGGTAGGCGCAAGCCCATGTAATGCTTTGTAGGTTAGCAGTAAAACCTTGAAATCAGCCCTTGCTTTGACAGGAAGCCAGTGTAGAGAGGCTAGCACTGGAGTAATATGATCAAATTTTTTGGTTCTAGTCAGGATTCTAGCAGCCGTATTTAGCACTAACTGAAGTTTATTTAGTGCTTTATCCGGGTAGCCGGAAAATAGAGCATTGCAGTAGTCTAACCTAGAAGTAACAAAAGCATGGATTAATTTTTGGACAGAAAGTTTCTGATTTTTGCAATGTTACGTAGATGGAAAAAAGCTGTCCTCGAAATGGTCTTGATATGTTCTTCAAAAGAGAGATCAGGGTCCAGAGTAACGCCGAGGTCCTTCACAGTTTTATTTGAGACGACTGTACAACCATTAAGATTAATTGTCAGATTCAACAGAAGATCTCTTTGTTTCTTGGGACCTAGAACAAGCATCTCTGTTTTGTCCGAGTTTAATAGTAGAAAGTTTGCAGCCATCCACTTCCTTATGTCTGAAACACATGCTTCTAGCGAGGGCAATTTTGGGGCTTCACCATGTTTCATTGAAATGTACAGCTGTGTGTCATCCGCATAGCAGTGAAGTTAACATTATGTTTTCGAATAACATCCCCAAGAGGTAAAATATATAGTGAAAACAATGGATGGGGAGCGTCACTGCACAGCTATTTTCAGGTCTCTCCAGAGATGTTGGTTCGGGTTGAAGTCTGGGCACTGGCTGGGCCACTCAAGGACATTCAGAGACTTGTCCTGAAGCCACTCCTGCATTGTCTTGGCTGTGTGCTTAGGGTCATTGTTCTGTTGGAAGGTGAACCTTTGCCCCAGTCTGAGGTCCTGAGCGCTCTTCAGCAGGTTTTCATTAAGGATCTCTCTGTACTTTTCTCTGTTTATCTTTCCCTCAATCCTGACTATTCTCCCAGTCCCTGCAGCTGAAAAACATCCCCACAGCATGATTTTGCCAACACCATGATTCACCGTACGGATGGTGCCAGGTTTCCTCCAGACATGACGCTTGGCATTCAGGCCAAAGAATCTTGTTTCTCATGGTCTGATAGTCTTTAAGTGCCTTTTGGCAAACCCCAAGTTGGCTGTCATGTGCCTTTTGCTGAGGGGCTTCCGTCTGGCAACTATACCATAAAGGCCAGATTGGTGGAGTGCTGCAGAGATGGTTGTCCTTCTGGAAGTTTCTCCCATCTCCACAGAGGAACTCTGGAGCTCTCTGACCAAGGCCCTTCTCCCTCGATTGCTCAGTTTGGCCGGGCGGACAGTTCTATGAGGAGTCTTGGTGGTTCCAAACTTCTTCCATTTAAAAATGATGGGGGCCACATTTTTGGCACAGGTGGACTCTACTCAAGTTGTAGAAACATCTCAAAAATGATCAATGGAAACGGGATGCACCTGAGCTCAATTTCGAGTCTCAAAGCAAAGGGTCTGAATAATGTTTTTTATTTTGACTAAATGTGCAAACATTTAAAAAAATATATATATTTTCACTTTGTCAATATGGTGTATTGTGTGTAGATTGCTGAGGAATAACACTGTAAAGTAACAAAATGTTGAGAAAGGGGTCTGAATAGTTTCTGAAGGCATTATATGCTGCAGAGCTGTCTGACATCAATCATTTTACTCGTTTGTCAAAGTAGATGAGGTATACTTTTTCACAAACTGTCTCTGTCCCTGTCGTACATTCCTCATTGATGTGGTCTGTGTGCATCAAACCTAATTTAGCAGGCTTAAAAGAGTATGATGATGCCCTAACAATGAGAGTATTTTTCCCAAAGGCAGTAAGGCAGGTGAAAGGTTTAGGTCCAAAATAAGCCCATAGAAACTCACTTGGTTCATCTCTTCCTCTCTGATCTGTCTTTGAGTAAAAAAAAAAAACTGGCGCAATGGATTATGATCATTACAGTTAATTACCACATTTCTGCACTGTATTTCTTTGAATATTTGCTTAATAAAAACTCCCTTCAGCCCAGCATCCCACATGATTCTTAACTAGATTTCTCTCGTTAATTATTTAATTTCTCTCTAGAGAAATGACGTGTTCGGCTCACAAAAAAAAAAGAACTAAATTGAACCAACTTCGGTCAATTAGTTGTTTAATAACTAATTATTAGTTATTAAAAAATTAAATATGTTGGTTAATCACTCAGCAAACCAACAGGACATGCCACCAGGGGTCTCTTCACAGTCCCCAAGTCCAACATGAATTCACGGCAATGCACAGTATTATACAGAGCCATGATCGATCCATCTCCAATTACTAAAGCAAAAAGCTAAATACCTTTGAAAAACAGATTAAAAAACATATGCAACGGCAGGGACTGTATGTGGACACAAACACATGCACACACAGACGCACTCTAACACACGCAACATTTTTAGTTGCATTGTTCGTATTATGCTTTAGTTGATTGTATATCATTGTATATCATATTTTAAATTTGTGTCCCTGTCCTTGTCAAACCAATACATTTTTCCACCAACTTTAGCATCCCGCCGACTTTATTTCACCTTTTCTCTATGTCTGAAAGGTGTAGCCGGTATCAAAGCCTTTTATTTCCGTGAACTGGCCTAGTCATGATTGTGGTAAAGTTCTGCCTATGGCTTAGTATGAAATGTAGCCATAATGCTGAGGTGGCATTGGCATGCACTACACTCTTAATAACCTCTTGAGACTAGGGGGCAGTATTTTGATGTTTGGATGAAAGACGTACCCAAATGAAACGGCCTATTTCTCAGGCCCAGAAGCTAGAATATGTATATAATTGGCAGATAGAAAACACTCTGAAGTTTCCAAAACTGTCAAAATATTGTCTGTGAGTATAACAGAACTGATATTGCAGGCAAAAACCTGAGGAAAATCCAACTAGGAAGTGCTGTTATTTTGAAACCTCTCTGTTCCATTGCATGCCTTCCCTCCATTTTAAAGGGATATCAACCAGATTCCTTTGCCTATGGCTTCCACATGGTGTGAACAATCTTTAGACATAGTTTCAGGCTTTCATTCTGAAAAATGAGAGAGAATGATCACATTGTGTCAGTGCATAGCTGGGTGTCCCCAGAGTTTTGCATGCACCAACAGCTTGGAGCAGACCTTTTCTCTCTCTCTCTCCTCTTGAAAAAGCTAAAGTCTGGTTGAAATATTATCGATTATTTATTGTAAAAACAACCTGAGGATTGATTATAAAAAACATTTGACATGTTTCTACGAACTTTACGGATACTATTTGGAATTTTCGTCTGCCCGTCGTGACCTGCACGAGCCTGTGGATTACTGAACAAAACGCGCCAACCAAATGGAGGTTTTTAGATATAAAAATAATCTTTATGGAACAAAACAAATATTTATTGTGTAACTGGGAGTCTCGTGAGTGCAAACATCCAAAGATCATCGGATGACCTTAAGCGATTAATTGTATTGCTTTTCTGACTTTCGTGACCAATCTACTTTGCTGCTAGCTGTTTAATGTTTTGTCTGCTGAGAGAGCTGTCCTAACATAAACGCTTGGATAGCTTTCGCTGTAAAGGTTTTTTGAAATCTTACACGCCAGGTGGATTAACAAGCTAAGCTGTGTTTTGGTATATTGCACTTGTGATTTCATGAAAATTAAATATTTTTAGTAATTTAATTTGAATTTGGCGCTCTGCAATTCAGCGGAAAATGATCCCGCTAAAGGGATGGGTGTGCCAAGATTTTTAAGGTCTTGATGGTTGCTAGGCAGTGGTCATTACTACTATCGTCCTTTCTGAACTTTGCGAGGCATGTCACTTCATCCATCTTCGCAAAGCCCACCACCATATGCACGGTTTCTTAATAACCACAACTGGATGGATCCATAAAGAATTTCTTTGGGAACAAATATCACTGAATGGCCAAAATATTTGAATGAAAGTAGGCTAATGCAATTGAAGGCATCAAATTGTTGCTTACTGAAATTCCCAAAGTCATCCAATTGTTATAATACATTTTATTGGAGCAATAGCCTGCTGCGTGTGGTCAACAACTTCAGTGCCGTTTCGGCCTGTTCTGAGACAAGTGGGAACTGGTCTTAATAATTCAATTAATGTCAGATTTATTTCCTTTTCACTGAGTCTCCGTTTGGATATTGGTTATAGGCCACAGCTAGGTTGTAGAAATGTTAGCTACGTTGAGGTGAGTGCTGCTCATGATCATCTTGTCAAGTTGTCTCATTTATTGCCCATGATCAGAACATTTAGCCAACATGCTTAACAAATAGATTATTTTCCTCTTCAGTCGCTTAGTAGCCTAGACCTACTACTGACAACCTTTGACTTGTCTTCATCAATGTGATTTTGTTTCACTGAATCTCTGTGTGTATATTTGGTTCATACTCTGGCTGGGCAAATAAGCTATACCACCTTCACTTATCTATTTGTTTTCTCATCTATCTGATCTTTAATTACTTGTTACTTTTATTTCTTATTCTTATCTGTATTTTTTTCACTGTAAGGTTGGTTAGGGGCTCGTAAGTAAGCATTTCACTGTAAGGTTGGTTAGGGGCTCGTAAGTAAGCATTTCACTGTAAGGTTGGTTAGGGGCTCGTAAGTAAGCATTTCACTGTAAGGTTGGTTAGGGGCTCGTAAGTAAGCATTTCACTGTAAGGTTGGTTAGGGGCTCGTAAGTAAGCATTTCACTGTAAGGTTGGTTAGGGGCTCGTAAGTAAGCATTTCACTGTAAGGTTGGTTAGGGGCTCGTAAGTAAGCATTTCACTGTATTGTTGGTTAGTGGCTCGTAAGTAAGCATTTCACTGTAAGGTTGGTTAGGGGCTCGTAAGTAAGCATTTCACTGTAAGGTTGGTTAGGGGCTCGTAAGTAAGCATTTCACTAAGGTTGGTTAGGGGCTCGTAAGTAAGCATTTCACTGTAAGGTTGGTTAGTGGCTCGTAAGTAAGCATTTCACTGTATTGTTGGTTAGGGGCTCGTAAGTAAGCATTTCACTGTATTGTTGGTTAGGGGCTCGTAAGTAAGCATTTCACTGTATTGTTGGTTAGGGGCTTGTAAGTAAGCATTTCACTGTAAGGTTGTATTCGGCGCATGTGACTAATACTATTTGATTTGATTATCACTGATCAGAACCATTTGGCATGCAATAATGTAGCCTAAATTAAGTGCATGATTTTGCTCGATCACGTATAGACAACTCCAAAAACTTGCAGAGGTTGAAAAAGAGATGAGATGTGGATATATGACAGTGGTTCCCGTGATGCAAGCTGTGGGAAAATATTATTTGTATTTTATTCCATTATAGTCTTAGCCTACCATAACATATATATATATATATATATATATATATATATAGTTGTTGACAGTGGTCAGGGTAAGTGTGTTTAACAAACAAAATAACTTTTGATTTCATGTAGCCTATAGGCTCAAAATAAATTATTTTTATTAGTCTTATAATGTTTCATAGGACTTCTTAAAAACATTGTCAGATTTATTTTTATTTACTTTTTACCCCTTTTCTCCCCGATTTCGTGGGATCCAATTAGTAGTTACAGTATTTTCTCTTCGCTGCAACTCTCGTACAGACTCGGGAGAGGCGAAGGTCGAGAGCCGTGCGTCCTCCGAAACACAACCCAACCAAGCCGCACTGCTTCTTGACACAATGCCCACTTAACCCGGAAGCCAACCGCACCAATGTGTCAGAGGAAACAGTACACCTGGCGACCATGTCAGTGTGCACTGTGGCCGGTCCCCCACAGGAGTCACTAGTGCGGAAGGGGACAAGGACATCCTTGCCAGTCAAACCCTCACGACGGCGGGCCAATTGTACGCCACCCCATGGGTCTCCCGGTCTCAGCCGGCTGCGACAGAGCCTGGTCTCAAACCCAGAATCTCTAGTGGCACAGCTAGCACTGCGATGCAGTGCCTTAGACCACTGCACCACTCAGGAGGCCCAGACAGATTTTTTCTTTCTGTAGGTTAAAATATTTTTTACTATTCATGTTTTTGTTTTATTGTGGACCCCCAGGAAGAGTAGCTGATACTTCTGCAAAAGCTAATGGGGATACAAATAAATAAACACAACAGTTTCCCTCATTGCAGGTAGAGATCAGTCGAGATGGAGAAAGGTTATCCCGGGGATGGTACTTCTGCCCCTCACCCAGGACCTCCCATGACCTATGGGGGGACAGCCACGGACCAGGGCCCCCAGCCAGGCTTGTACCCCCAGCCCCCAGGCGGATACCCTGCCTCCCCTGGTCCTCCACAACCAGGGTTCCAGCCTGGTCCCTACCAGGGAGGTGAGTGTCTACTGGTTCATATTGTACTTTAGAAGGCTGGATTTACTGTATATTCTGTGTGTGAGAACCAAGCATTTTCACATGAGTTTTTGCAACAAACAAATACCTCTTAGAATGTTTGTTTCTATATTTTTTTCTTCTTCGCCATTATCAACTCCATCTTAAAGACGACAGGACACACAACAAACTCTTCTAAAATACACATGTGGGTCTATGGAGATGAATTGAACGTTCTCTGCCTCTTGTGGCAACTACTGTAGATATGATACAAACAGCCCAAGCCAAGTAAGAACACACAACAACAGCTTGGTTGGTGGTTGTGTCTGTCTGTATGTCTGTCCTGCTGTTTGGCTACACTGGTGGAGAATGGAGGCATTGGAAATTACCCTATTTCTTCAGTTCTCCCAAACCATTCAAGCACTTATAAAGTATGAACATACTGTTTCAAAAGTTCTCCGTGTTCTTTCCCCTTTGAATCATATTGATTGTGTTGTGGATTACAGCACAGCAAACACTTACCTCCTTCAAGTACTATTTTCAACACCACTTTGGAAACACTCCCCTTCAATGTCAATAATGTGTGGTGCCAGATGTGTGGAAAAACAGTCAAACACCTACGCACACAATAAACCCTGACCATTATATGTAGCTATGCACATTCTAGTAATTTATCACAGTACATACTCTTATCCAGACACATGTAAACAAGCTCTTATCAAGGGAAGAACATGGGGTGGAACCCATTGGAACTGGAACCCATTGGAACTGGAAATGGGGTGGAACCCATTGGAACTGGAAATTAATTTTACTGGGGGTGAATTTTGTTGATGATATGGTGCAACTATCTGAATGAGTTTGCCCCCAGACCCCCATTTGTGGGTTAACCCAGTTAAAATGATAGTTCAGCGATGTTACATATTTAGACAATTTTTTTCCTTACCTTGAAAGGAGTCTGAGCAAGCAACCTTCAACAACAGACTGCTTTCGAGGTAAGGAAACAATATCTAAATGAAGGCAAACCGCTATGTAAAGCTGTAAAACTCCCTTTAATCAAGTCCATTTCCACCACTGGGTACAATCTTATTCCGCAGTACGTGGTGGTATAGTAATAACATGTTCATTGCATTGTGACCACATTGTGATTGGTATCTTACTCTCCTATTCAAGGTCCCCAAGCAGGTGTGTACACACCTCCACCACAGTACACCTCTGGACCAGGTGGACCGGTGCCAGTCGGTGAGTTGATACTTCCACCACGCACACAGAGTGATGTACAGCTAACCTTGTGGGGACACAAAATTCAGTCCCATTAAAAATCCTATTTTCCCTAACCTTAACTCTAACCCCTAGCCTTAACTCTAACCCATAACCCTAACCTTAACCCCAAACCTTAACCCCAAATGTAACCCTAGCTATTAACCCTGACCCTAAAACTAACCCTAGCGCCTAACCCTAAACCTAATTCTTACCCTAACACTAATTCTAACATGAACAGTAAACCCCCTAGAAATAGCATTTGACCTTGAGGGGACTAACAAAATGTCCCCAGTTGGTCACATTTTGATTTGTTTACTATACTTGTGGGGACTACACACACACACACACACACACACACATTATCAAAGGTTAATTGGGGTCAATGCAAGCTAAATAAGGAACTTACTCGAAGAGTAACCCAAATGCCTGACATGACTTGTGACCTCAACTTGTGACCTGAATAGAATTATTGACCCAAACTGCCCCCTCCAACAATAGCTGTACATAGTTCAGACTGAAACAGTATCGTTTTGTCCAGTTGCCCGCCACAGCGCATTCATATGAAAATGTGAACATATTCAGTCTCTCTGTGTGGGCAGTCTGAGCAGTGCCTGCTTGTACAGGAAGGTCCTTGACAGGAGAGGTGGGCGGGAACAGGAACTCATGGAAAGAATTAAACAGCATTTTCCGGAATGAGAAAGGAAAGGGGAAATACTGGAAAAAAACTCCCAGAATACCTATGAACTGTATCCAAAGCTACTCTGAGAAACCAGGGGATATGAAATTACATAATGTCTCAGTCAGAGCTAGTCTGAGAAACCAGGGGATTTGAAGTTACATAATGTCTCAGTCAGAGCTACTCCAGGAAACCAGGGGATTTGAAGTTACATAATGTCTCAGTCAGAGCTACTCTGAGAAACCAGGGGATTTGAAGTTACAGAATCTCTCAGTCAGAGCTACTCTGAGAAACCAGGAGATATGAAGTTACAGAATCTCTGTCAGAGCTACTCCAGGAAACCAGGAGATATGAAGTTACAGAATCTCTGTCAGAGCTACTCCAGGAAACCAGGGGATATGAAGTTACAGAATGCAAAGTTCAGAAAGCAAAATCTGTCCATCCATTCATAAGAGAGCCAGTTAATGTTTCCATCCATGTTTTGGACGAGGCTTTTCCTCTCTGACTTGTATCCCAAATGGATCCCTATTCCCTTTATAGTGGGCCGATGGGCCCTGGTCAAAACTAGTGCTCTATATAGGTTACAGAGTGCCATTTGAGACACAGACTCTCTCACCCATTTGGGTTGTGACCCTTCTCTAACACTGATGTTATTGTGCTGTGCCAGAGAGGTGCCAGCCAATCATGGTTAATTTGATTTGGAGGCACTCTAAAATGTGTAGCAGACTGCTGGGAATGAATGGTCTCTGATCCTGGATCAGCTTTCCTTCCTCAGCTCTCAGGCAGACTCGACTAGCATTGGTCCCAGATGTGCAATCTACAACGCCATTGCTGTAATTGTCACAATGAGCACAAATAGGTCTGCGACCAGGTTAATATTCTACATTAAACTGGTTCAAAGGAAATAACCTTATCTGCTGTGGAGAACTGTTTAGCAGAACAAAACGATGCCTGAGTAAATATTTAGTCTTTAGAAAGGGAAGGTTATTTGATTCTCTTTGGGCTACTATTCCGGAAGTGCAATTCAACTGTGTTTGTGTGTGTGCTGGTGCACTTGCGCATGTGTGTAGAACGTTTATAAAGCGCAGTTGTACTCAGCAGACCACTAGGTGTCAGCATTGACTTTCACATATTTATTTCTGTCGTTCTAGATAAGGGACATTTAAGTTGTATTCATGATCCACTAAACAGTTCCTTTTACATTACTCTCTTCAATTACGCTACAATCCGTGTCACATCGGTGCCCCTTTTAAAGTTGTAAAGAAGGATGGACGGAAAGTGAGGGAGACAAATGACATGGGAAGAGGCAAGAAAAGAAAGATGGACAGAAGAAGAAAAACATAAAAGATTGGGAAATGTTAGGAAAAATAATAATGAAAAAAATTGAACTTGGTGGGGAACTTGGTTACCTTGACTCTCCTCAGTGACCCATGTAATAATGTCTCCTAACATTGTCTCTCCTTAGTGACCCATGTAATAATGTCTCCTAACATTGTCTCTCCTTAGTGACCCATGTAATAATGTCTCCTAACATTGTCTCTCCTTAGTGACCCATGTAATAATGTCTCCTAACATTGTCTCTCCTCAGTGACCCATGTAATAATGTCTCCTAACATTGTCTCTCCTCAGTGACCCATGTAATAATGTCTCCTAACATTGTCTCTCCTCAGTGACCCATGTAATAATGTCTCCTAACATTGTCTCTCCTCAGTGACCCATGTAATAATGTCTCCTAACATTGTCTCTCCTCAGTGACCCATGTAATAATGTCTCCTAACATTGTCTCTCCTCAGTGACCCATGTAATAATGTCTCCTAACATTGTCTCTCCTCAGTGACCCTTGTAATAATGTCTCCTAACCTTGTGTCTCTCTCTCTCCTTAGTGACCCAGGTAATAATGACTCCTAGCCTGATGGAGGTCGGAGGTTCGACCATGTGTCCCCACTGCCAGCAGCACGTGGTCACCAAGACAGAGACCAACACTGGCCTGCTCACCTGGCTCATCTGTGGTGGCCTCTTCATTGTTGGGTGAGAGAAATGATTCTGTAATGCTATGCTGTAGTATAGCTGTGTATATGACCGACTGGGGTAGGAAACCCATGCACCACACAAGTGTTAGCCCTCTCAACTAAAGCCTATAGGCATACCTTTAATTAGTGCATTATGGAATAGGGTACCATTTTGACAGAGAGAATTCATTAACTCCACTGTTTACCCTCTAGGTGCTGGCCATGCTGCGCCATTCCTTTCTGTGTAGACTCCTGTAAAGACGTGAATCACAGCTGTCCCAACTGCAACAGAATCATCCACGTCTACAAACGCATTTGATATTAATTTGACCTGACTGTACTACCTTTATCTGAAGGACTGGGACATGGCACTTCAATCAAATCAACATTTCTGTGAATGTATGAGGTTCGTATTCACTAGGGCATGTGATGTTGGAAAATGTTTTACAACGAAGAAACAAAAACTAATTCTTATTGGACAAGTCCAGATAGTCCCTCCCTTTTTCAGTCCATTTTCTTCCATTTGGTGCCTAATGAATACAACCCAGGGGTCGCCAAAAGGGTTATGTCTATCCTATATAGTCCCTGAGCAGGTGGTGAGCTTCCCTCAGCTCCACAAAATACTACATAATAAATGCCATTTAGCAGATGCTTTTATCCATTTTTGTATGGGTTGTCCTAGCAGAAATTCAAACCCACAAGTGCCAAGCTCCATCAGGTCCCTGGCTAGACTTGACCCTTGTAGTGACTACCAAAGAGAATCCTGATACCAAAGACTGGTAGTAGCTGCGCTATAGCTGTTTCACTGTAGTTCTGTACTCGTCTGAAGTCCATGAAAGTAAAGGAACTTCTAAACCACTCTTCTTATTGTAATATTGTTACATTGAGATGTATATATCACTTCTTATTGTAATATTGTTACATTGAGATGTATATATCACTTCTTATTGTAATATTGTTACATTGAGATGTATATATCACCATCACTTCTTATTGTAATATTGTTACATTGAGATGTATATATCACCATCATACTTCTTATTGTAATATTGTTACATTGAGATGTATATATCACCATCATACTTCTTATTGTAATATTGTTACATTGAGATGTATATATCACCATCATACTTCTTATTGTAATATTGTTACATTGAGATGTATATATCACCATCATACTTCTTATTGTAATATTGTTACATTGAGATGTATATATCACCATCATACTTCTTATTGTAATATTGTTACATTGAGATGTATATATCACCATCACTTCTTATTGTAATATTGTTACATTGAGATGTATATATCACCATCACTTCTTATTGTAATATTGTTACATTGAGATGTATATATCACCATCACTTCTTATTGTAATATTGTTACATTGAGATGTATATATCACTTCTTATTGTAATATTGTTACATTGAGATGTATATATCACCATCACTTCTTATTGTAACATTGTTACATTGAGATGTTTTGTTATTACACTCTTGCAGTCGTTCCCTCACCGATCCTGTTCTCTTTTTTCCTCTGAACGTTCTACTACTCATTTGTCATAAAAGACCATTGTCAATAATTACAATGGATCTTATGGTTGTCTTTTCACTTCCTGTCTAGTTGCTCTGTAAAGCTCTGATTAAAGTTGACTGTATTGAAGAGATGACTCAGCATTTTTTATTATGAACAGATAGGAAGCCTGAGCAGACTGCCAACAGTTATTTGTCATCCATAAACTGTGACTACTTCAAACCTCACTGGTTTCACAGCTACAGTGTTAGAACTTTATCTCACCAGGGTTGCGTCCCAATTCTCTCTTTTTTTCCAAAGTGTGTACTTGTTCATTTCTCTTCATGGATTTGAGAGGAAATGACTTGTTCTCTCTCTAGCCCATGGACACAACAGGAAGAAGATGTGATTATTGGAACGTTCCAATTCCTGTAAAACTCATTGTATAAATTTCCTGCAACAGTCCATCAACTTTCTGTAACTAACATTTCATCTGTCCAGACCAGTATCACAATTGAGAAATTGTCCCTGTTGGGCTAGATCGAGGAAGTGGAAATTAAACTGACGTCTGAAACTCGTGAAGAGCACTTATTCTAAGTGAGTTTTCAAGTTGCAATTCAATGACATACTTGATAATTGCTCCTGATAACTGAATGCTCCAGTTTAGTGCACACTCTCATGAAAGACAATTGCTCTTCAACAATTAGAAAGGGTCACACAGGGAATGAGGGAGAGATGAATACAGTACGTTAGATGTTTGTTTCTAGAAACTCCAGTGTGCTGTTCAAAACACTCAAGTCCTTTTTGTTTGTGCTTTGTTCAACATGCCCAGACATGTACAGTACGGTCATTTGATGTTGAAGTATTCACTGGAGCTGACTACCTCAAATGTTCTACTGCTTGAGTTCCTGCACCTCTTAGCTCAACAGTATTGTGGAGTTCCTGCACCTCTTATTAGCTCAACAGTATTGTGGAGTTCCTGCACCTCTTATTAGCTCAACAGTATTGTGGAGTTCCTGCACCTCTTATTAGCTCAACAGTATTGTGGAGCTCCTGCACCTCAATGTAAATAGAACTGACACCTATTCCTGTCAAGTCAAGCACTGGATTCAGTGAGAATAATGGGTGGTATTCATTAGTACATTCTTGAGATAAAAGTTGTTATTTAGAACCTAACAGGATTATTCGGCTGTCCACACAAAGCCTTTGAAGAACCCTTATTGTTTCCATATAAAATCACTTTTGGTTCCATGAAGAACCCTTTCCACAGTGGGGAAAAAAGGTTCTAACTGAAACCAAAAAGGGTTTTACCTGGGTCCCAAAAGGATTATCCTATGGGGACATCTGAAAACCCCTTTGGAACCCTTTTTCCCCTAAGAGTGTACACACCATAGCAAAATGTTTTTTAATGAAAATTAAAGTTTCCCATTTTGGGCCGGTTGCCTCCGTTTGGTTCCTAGTGAATACACCCACAGTGAAACTGTAGTTCCAACATGCCAGTAGAGGGCACTCAGCCTTACTGAATTGGCTGTTCTCTACAAAGTCTTGAGGAACAGACTACAATCACTTCTCTGCAAAACATGAGTGATTCAAACTATTGAATGCCGTTAGTGACGTCTTCCTTGTGACATCTTTATCATTTTACGAACATTGGGAACATTGGTTTTTAGAGTTTACGAATTTGGTTAAAACTTCTTAGGGCTGCAATCCCGTTAACGGGATCGATATGATAACAGCCAGTGAAGGTGCAGGGCGCCAAATTCAAAACAGAAATCTCATAATTTAAATTCCTCAAACATACATGTATCTTATACCGTTTTAAAGGTAATCTTGTTGTTAATCCCACCACAGTGTCCAATTTCAAATAGGCTTTACAGCGAAAGCACCACAAATGATTATGTTAAGTCACCACCAAGCCAAAGAAATACTCAGCCATTTTTCCAGCCAAAGAGAGGAGTCACAAAAAGCACAAATAGAGATAAAATGAATCACTAACCTTTGATCCACATCAGATGACACTCATAGGACTTCATGTTACACAATACATGTATGTTTTGTTTGATGAAGTTCATATTTATATAAAACTTATATCTCTGGTATTGCAGAGAGCCACATATTTTACAGAAATACTCATAAATGTCGATGAAAATTCAAGTGTTAGACATGGAAATATAGATATACCTCTCCTATATGCAACCGCTGTGTCATATTTTTTACAAACTTTACGGAAAAAGCAAACCATGCAATAATCTGAGATGGCGCTCAGAAAACAAATAAAGTTTTCCGTCATGTTGGAGTCAACAGAAATCAGAAATTACATAAATATTATCTTACCTTTGATGATCTTCATCAGATTGCAGTCCCAGGAATCACAGTTCCACAATAAATGCTTGATTTGTTCGACAATGTCCATTATTTATGTCCAAGTAGCTACTTTTGTTAGGGCTTAGGTATACAAACCCAAACGCTCGTGCAGGTCCCGCATAACTTCAGACAAATACTTCAATAAGTTATATTACAGGTCGAAGAAACATTTCAAACTAAGTATAGAATCAATCTTCAGGATGTTTTTATCATAAATCTTCAATAAAGTTCCAACCGGAGAATTCCTTTGTGTCTAGAGAAGCAAGCAGGTCGATATCATGTGAAATGCGCGTGACCAGGAAATGGCTCTCTGCCAGTAACCTGACTCATTCCCCTCTCATTCAGCCCCACAACACAGTAGAAGCCTCATTCAAGTTTCTAAAGACGGTTGACATGTAGTGGAAGCCATAGGATGTGCAACTCCATCCATATCCCACTGTGAATTCAATAGGGCCTGGGTTGAAAAGATTTCTCACTTCCTGTTTGGATTTCTTTTCAGGTTTTTGCCTGCCATATGAGTTCTGTTATACTCACAGACATCATTCAAACAGTTTTAGAAACTTCAGAGTGTTTCCTATCCAATACTACTAATAATATGCATATATTAGCAACTGGGAATGAGGAGCAGGCCGTTTACTCTGGGCACCTTTCATCCAAGCTACTCAATACTGCCCCTGCAGCCATAAGAAGTTAATTGAAAAATGTCCTCGCTACAACTCAAGTGGGCTAATAAGCTACTGAAGTTTACCCCCTTGAGGTTTGGGTAAGCTCTAATATATTACAGATACACACAAATAGTAAGGTCTCTGAGCTGAAGACATGGTGAAGTGGATTTGAACCATGGAGGGAGTGGGGGAGAGAGAGAGAGGAGAAAGAGAGAGTCCCGTTGGAGTGGTGAAGACAACCTATTGGAGCCTTCGTTGCTACCGACCATTCAAATGAATCACACCCTGTTGTATTAAGCAGAGTGGAGAACGATTGGGAGAGAGAGAGTGCATACCTCCTCAGACTGTTAAGCACTGTGAACTCACTGAACTGAGAGTAAAGAAGAAACTGTAATGCAGTAGATCAAGCTGAGAGGAGAGAGAGACCAAATATTGTACGGTACCTATTGTTCATTTACTGGTACGGTGGGGGGGTGGGGGGGGGTCAATTATTAGCTGATCGATTAAATGGGGATGAGCTACCCAAATCAAGGCGTAGCGGGAAAGACATGACACATTCTCAGTATGGAAAAATATGTTTTACAGTATGTTAATTTTTGAAAATCAATTGTGCTTTAAATGCCAGGATATTATACTCATTTCGGGTTTTCATTTAGTAGAATTTGCTGCACACTTTAAAGGAATTTCAAAGCCACAATGCATTGGAAGAGGGGGGGAGTTTTGATCACAAGATCTCTTCACGTAAACAACATAACTTTGAAGATGGAGAATAGCGAAGCTTCTTGTTCTCCTCAAATTATTAAAACAATTTAATCATAACATTACATCTTTGAAAACAGATCTGCTTTATAAGTTATCACAGTTCGAAACAGTAACATTATCTACAGGGTTAGCTATTGGCTTGCTGTTGAGCGACAACTTCATATTTAATATTAGCATTGTTAGCTAGCTACTTGCAGTAAATATCAGGGCTTGTGTTCAAACTGTTACAGGATCTGATGACAATAGAGCTAGCCAGCTTGTAGTCCTAAAAAACAAAAATGATTTACCTCTGTACCTCTCATTCAGCCATTCCTATGGGGAAAATGACAGGGAAAGAATAGTGTTTTGGGATTAACACTGAAAATAAGGTCTGAGGTTAACACAGGCTTAGAAGATCTTAAACGTTTTGATCAATGAGGTATTACCAGTCAGTTAACATGACCTTTTGTATTATGAAGCCTTTTGTGTGCTTTATGTGTTTTTTTATGACAAATGCTTAGAAATTCACAAAAAGATAGCACAAGATGGCGCCGAAGAACACGGCTGACGTTTTACATTCTCCCAACCAATTGTGCTATTTTGTTAGTTTTTAAATTTTGTATAACTTATTTTTTTACTTATTGTGTACATAATGTTGCTGCTACCATCTCTTATGACTGAAAATAATTTCTGGACTTCAGAACAGCGATTAATCACCGCGGACTGGAAGAAACTTGTTCCTTTAACGAGTCCGAAGAGAAGTATAACCTGCTTTCACTGGAACAGGCCCAGATCCACGCCTTTTGTATGAGGAAAAGACGCAGGGGCCACAGATCGGGCAGCCTTCTACAATCCATAGGTGAGTGAGTAAACTCCCACCTTCATCTGTTCTTCTTGCTAAGTGCAGTTATTGGAAAATAAAATTGCTGACCTACAATTAAGATTATCCTACCAATGGGACATTAAAAACGGTAACATCTTATGTTTCACCGAGACGTGGCTGAACGATGATACGGACAATATAGGGGCTAGAGGGATTTTCCATGCACCAGCAGAACAGAGACGCTACCTCTGGTAAGACGAGGGGTGGGGGTGTGTGTCTATTTGTCAATAACAGCTGGTATTATTAGACATTATTAGACAATATTAGACATCCTCCTGGATGTCTAATATTAAAGAAGTCTCGAGGTATTGCTCGCCTGAGGTAGAGTACCTTATGATAAGCTTTAGACCACACTATCTACCAAGAGAGTTCTCATCTATATTATTTGTAGCCGTCTATTTACCACCACAGAACGAATCTGGCACAAAGACCTCTCTCATCAAACTCTATAAGGCCATAAGCAAAGAAGAAAATGCTCACCGAGATTGGCACTCCTAGCGGGACTTTAATGCAGGCAAACTTAATTTTACCAGCACGTCACATCCACACAAATATATGCATACAAAGCTCTCCCCCACCCTCCATTTGGCAAATCTGACCATAATCCTATCCTCCCAATTCCTGCTTACAAGCAAACACTAAAGCAGGAAGTACCAGTAACTCGCTCAATACAGAAGTAGTCTGATGTACAGGACTGTTTTGCTAGCACAGACTGGAATATGTTCCGGGATTTATCCAATGGCATTGAGGAGTACGCCACCTCAGTCATCCGCTTAATCAATAAGTGCATCGACGACTTCGTCCACACAGTGACTGTACGTACATATCCCAACCAGAAGCCATGGAAAGCTGCTGCTTTCAAGGAGCGGGAGACTAATCCAGACACTTATAAGAAATCCTGCTATGCCCTCAAACAAACTATCAAACAAGCAACGCGTCAATACAGGATTAAGATTGAATCCTATTACACCGGCTCTGACGCGAGCCTACCAGATGAGCTAAATGCCTTTTATGCTCGCTTCGAGGCAAGCAACACTGAGGCATGCACGAGAGCACCAGCTGTTCCAGATGACTGTATGATAACACTTTCGGTAGCCGATATGAACAAAACCTTTAAACAGGTCAACATTCACAAAGCCGCTGGGCCAGACGGATTACCAGGACGTGTACTCAAGCATGCGCAGGCCAACTGTCAAGTGTCTTCACTGACATTTTCAACCTCTCCCTGACCGAGTCTGTAATGCCTACATGTTTCAAGCAGACCACCATAGTCCCTGTGCCCATGGAAGCGAAGGTAACCTGCCTAAATGACTACCCGCCCCGTGGCACTCACGTTGGCAGCCATGAATTGCTTTGAAAGGCTGGTCATGGCTGACATCAACAACATCCTCCTGGATTCCCTAGGCCCACTCCAATTTGCATACTGCCCCAACAGATCCACAGATGACGCAATTTCAATCATACTCCACACTGCCCTTTCTCACCTGGACAAAATCTACACATATGTGAGAATGCTGTTCATTCACTACAGCTCAGCGTTCAACACCATAGTGCCCACGAAGCTCATCACTAAGCTAAGGACTCTGGGACTAAACACGTCCCTCTGCCACTGGATCCTGGACTTCCTGACGGGGAGCCCCCAGGTGGTAAGAAGAGGCAACAACACGTCTGCCACGCTTGTCCTCAACACAGGGGCCCCTCAAGGGTGTGTACTTACTCCCCTCCTGTATTACCTGTTCACCCACGACTGCGTGGCCAAACACGACTCCAACACCATGATTACGTTTGCTGACGACACAACAGAGGTAGGCCTGATTACCGACAATGATGAGACGGCCTATGGGGAGGAGGTCAGAGAACTGGCAGTGTGGTACCAGGACAACAACCTCTCCCTCAATGTGAGCAAGACAAAGGAGATGATTGTGGACTACAGGAAAAGGAAGGCCAAAAAGGCCCCCATGAACATCAACGGGGCTGTAGTGGAGAGGGTCGAGTGTTTCAAGTTCCTTGGTGTCCACATCACAAATGAACTATCATGGTCCAAACATACCAAAACAGCCGTGAAGAGGGCAGAACAAAACCTTTTCTCCCTCAGGAGACTGAAAAGATATTGCATGTGTCCCCCGATCCTCAAAAGGTTCTACAGCTGCACCATCGCGAGTATCCTGACCGATTGCATTACCGCCTGGTAGGGTAACTGCTCGGCATCTGACGTAAGGCGCTACAGAGGGTAGTGCGAACGGCCCAGTACATCACTGGGCCAAGCTTCCAGCCATCCAGGACCTATATAATAGGTGGTGTCAGAGGAAAGCCCATAAAATTGTCAGACTCCAGTCACCCAAGTTATAGACTGTTTTCTCTGCTACTGCACCGCAAGCGGTACCAAGCGGTACCAGAGTGCGGTACCAGAGTCTAGGACCAAAAGGCTCCTCAACAACTTCTACCCCCAAGCCATAAGACTGCTGAACAATTAATAAAATCGAGACAATTTACATTGAACCCCCCCCTCCCTTTTGTACACTGCTGCTACTCTCTGTTTATTGCAAAGTCACTTCACCCCCACCTACATCTACAAATTACCTCAACTATCCTGTACCCCTGCACACTGACTCGGTACCGGTGCCCCCTGTATATAGCCTCGTTATTCTTATTCTTATTGTGTTACTTTTTATTATTACTTTTTACTTTAGTCTACAGTACTTGGTAAATATTTTCTTAACTCTTCTTGAACTGCAGTGTTGGTTAATTAAGGCCTTGTAAATCAGCATTTCATGGTAAAGTCTACACTTGTTGTATTCGGTGCATGTGACAAATAAAGTTTGATTTGATTAAGATTATCTCATAGAACAACATGTAGAAGATCTGCTAAACCTGTATTTACCACAGACCTTTTTTATTTCCATAGGCCTTGTCCAACCAACCATGACTGTCACACCCTGATCTGTTTCACCTGTCTCCACCCCCTCCAGGTGTCGCCCATCTTCTCCATTATCCCCTGGGTATTTATACCTGTGTTTTCTGTCTGTCTGTTGCCAGTTCGTCTTGTTTGTTCAAACCTACCAGCGTTTTGTCTCAGCTCCTGTTTTTCCCTAGTCTCTCATTTTCTCGTCCTCCTGGTTTTTGACCTTTACCTGTCCTGACTCTGAATCCACCCTCCTGACCACTGCCTGTCCCTGAGTCTGCCTGCCGTCCTGTACCTTTTCTTCACCTCTGGATTACCGACCTCTGCCTGACCAGACCCTAAACCTGCCTGCCGTCCTGTACCTTGGCCTCTGCTCTGGATTACCGACCTCTGCCTGACCTGACCCTAAGCCTGCCTGCTGTCCTGTAACTTGGCCTCTGCTCTGGATTACCGACCTCTGCCTGACCTGACCCTAAGCCTGCCTGCCGTCCTGTACCTTGGCCTCTGCTCTGGATTACCAACCTCTGCCTGACCTGACCCTAAGCCTGCCTGCCGTCCTGTACGTTGGCCTCTGCCCTGGATTATTGACCACTGCCTGCATTGACCTGTCGTTTGCTGACCCTGTGGTTACAATAAACTTTGTTACTTCACACAGTCTGGACTTGGGTCTTACCTTGAAACCTGATAATGACTGAGTTAGTGCCTACAAAAAGACGCCATTATTAATGCTCTCTATACCAGGCATTTAATTCAGTGGTGAACATGGTAGGAGAAATGCCGCTACAAAGGTTGTGAGTTAGTCATGTAGCCATAGTTACTGTAGCTCTCTTGCCACTGCACTATGCACTGCCACTAGTTATAGCTAACGTTAGTAACGTGGTAACCTACTACTACATTCCTATTTTCCTCAGCGGTGCTGCTCCCAACACTTCTATTTTCTTCTAGTTCTCCTGACTTGTCAAGTCGGTTTGTGTTGTGATGTTCATGCGATGCAGTATTACTTTCTACCTGAAAGGTTACAGCCTGAATGGGTCTAGGCTAGCTAGTTTCGTTTCACATAACCAATATTTTTTTTTATTTCACCTTTATTTCATTAACCAGGTAGGCAAGTTGAGAGCAAGTTCTCATTTACAACTGTGACCTGGCCAAGATAAAGCAAAGCAGTGCGACACAAACAACACAGAGTTATACATGGAATAAACAAACATACAGTCAATAATACAATAGGAAACGTCTATATACAATGTGTGCAAATGAGGTATTATAATGGAGATAAGGCAATAAATAGGCCATAGTGGCAAAATAATTACAATATAGCAATTAAACACTGGAGTGATAGATGTGCAGAAGATTCATGTGCAAGTAGAGATACTGGGGTGCAAAGGAGCAAAATAAATAACAGTATGGGGATGAGGTAGCTGGTGGTGAAAGTAATGGGAAGCTGCTCTCGTTATTGTTTCACCTTGGCACTCCAGTTTGATCAAGTATTTATCTACAGAAAGTTCTACTATCCTCATGTTTTGGTTAATGTTGTACTTGGTCTTTTCATGATCTATGTGAAGGAGTGTGAGCTGAAGGGGCAGCTGTTGCCCTCATGAGTGAAAAATATGTGCGATAACCATCAGCAAAAATACACAATACTCTACTATATGTTATCTTGACATTTATTGCGGTGCTGTACTTGGATAATAACGTTTCCCTTTTTCTCTGAGAGCAACAACACTTTCCCATCTATTTCCTATGCTTCACCAGAAAGTTCATCTTAGTGTGAAGATGCAGTAGACACGTTAGAAAGGAGTATTCTAGAGAATAGCATAACACCTTTTACAGGCCTTTATGTGTAGCTAGTATGTTAGATGCTGAAAGCTTCCCCACCAGAATCAGCACGGTGGGAGACCACAGCCACTCCATCACCCAATCACATCCTCTCCCTCCCAGAAGGGTCCAGATGTGGAGGAGGGAGAAGGGAGAAGGGAGAAGGAGGGGACTGCTACTCCATCACCCAATCACGTCCTCTCCCTCCCAGAAGGGTCCAGATGTGGAGGCGGGAGAAGGAGGGGACAGCCACTCCATCACCCAATCAAGTCCTCTCCCTCCCAGAAGGGTCCAGATGTGGAGGAGGGAGAAGGAGGCTACTGCCACTCCATCACCCAATCACATCCTCTCCCTCCCAGAAGGGTCCAGATGTGGAGGAGGGAGAAGGAGGGGACTGCCACTCCATCACCCAATCACATCCTCTCCCTACCAGAAGGGTCCAGATGTGGAGGAGGGAGAAGGAGGGGACTGCCACTCCATCACCCAATCACATCCTCTCCCTCCCAGAAGGGTCCAGATGTGGAGGAGGGAGAAGGAGGGGACTGCCACTCCATCACCCAATCACATCCTCTCCCTCCCAGAAGGGTCCAGATGTGGAGGAGGGAGAAGGAGGGGACTGCCAAGGAGGCACACCTTATGGCCACAAGTAGTTTAATGTATGCTGTATGTAACTATTAGTTGTTTTTGATGAAGTCCTTTTTTTAAAGCCCAAAGTGGATTTCTGTTTTCCCATTGATGTGTTTCTTGTTTGTAATAAAAATAAAAATAATTTGATACAGGTACAGCCGCTGTTGGTGTGTTTTATTTTGAACATTTCAACATCAAAAAGTGCACTCTCACATCTAAGCTATATTGTTGCAGTTGCATGGCAACAATTAGATCAATTAAAAGAAACCTTCTCACTGCTAGTGCTAGTATCACTTTATGATTGATGCTTTCCTTGTCGACCTTTTGGCCTTCTTCGTAGATTCTTGCTCTACTAAATAAAATAAATGGATATAAGTTGGTAATAATAATTGATTACATTTCTATAGTGCTTTTCATAACATTCTGAAAGCACATCAAAATATGAAAACAAACAAGCAATACATCATGAGTAGCCTAGCTATCGTTGGCCGGGGCAACCAATACATCACGAGTAGCCTAGCTATCGTTGGCTGGGTCAACCAATACATCATGTGTAGCCTAGCTATCGTTGGCCGGGGCAACCAATACATCATGAGTAGCCTAGCTATCGTTGGCTGGGTCAACCAATACATCACGAGTAGCCTAGCTATCGTTGGCTGGGTCAACCAATAGAGGACAAGTCTGAGTGCATCTTCCAAAGATGGAGAGGGACAGTTCAAGGCTTGATCAGAGGAAGGCGGTCAGGGAGATGGTTGATGAAGGAGTCTGGTGACGATCTTGTAGAGGTGAACCAGCATGAGTTGTGTAGCCACTGCACTTCTCCTTTGCAATGTATGTTACCCACTTGGGTGATGCCTCAGCAGCTCAGGGTGCCAGAAAGCTCTCCACACAATATTCTAAGTAGTAGCTACTGCATCTCTACTGCATCTCCCATTCAAGCTTCAGGGGACTCTTCAATTGATTCATGCGTAGGCCTACGGTACACTCATGTTTACTCCAAATACATAATTCCAAATGCTAGCTACTTAGCTAACATTAGCCAAAACAACAACACGAAAGGTCACTGGGTGGGGCTACAGAAGTTCCTTCCTGGTTCATATGAAGCTGTACAAGACAACAGGGAACTCAGAACTTGTTTTTATCCAACTGGGGGAAATCGATTTAAACTGTCACCCAACTCAAAATAACAAGTCATAAACATCGTCCTAGAGCTACGACTTCTGTGACTTTCCCAGTCAGAGCTCGTTATGTTTCTGAAATCACACATTTACACAAGCCAGATTTTGGCCATGGCCAGTGTGTATCTGTGTGTGTATGCCTACACACTCCTGTGTGTATATGTGTGAGTATGCTGAATAGACTACAATTACAGACACCTGCGTAAGCGTCACACAGATTGGAGCTCAGACTTTGATCGATGGGCTGTCAGGATACCCCCATTTGCGTCCCCTGATACTGAAAACTAATCAGGGAGAGGGAAGGAGCTATGAAGTGAAAGAATAGGGAAAAAACATCCCTTATAGTGGGGACTTCTGTTGGCTTTTGTCCTCTGGTCTCTAGTCTTCTACTCCATGACCCCCTGTCTTAGCCTGGTCCCAAATCTGTTTGCATTGCCTTGTCAACTCATATGGTCATTGTCATTGTTCCTCTGTCACCTGTGCATCACACTGGAATGAGAGGACGTACAGAGAGGACAGATGTTTACAGACAGGAGTTTAAGGACAGTTAAAGACAGGTGTATAAAGACAGGTGATTAAGGACAGTTGTTTAAAGACAGGTTTTTAAAGACAGGTGTTTAATAACAGTTGTTTAAAGACAGGTGTTTAAAGACAGGTGTTTAATAACAGTTGTTTAAAGACAGTTGTTTAAAGACAGGTGTTTAATAACAGTTGTTTAAAGACAGGTGTTTAATAACAGTTGTTTAAAGACAGGTGTTTAATAACAGGTGTTTAAAGACAGGTGTTTAATAACAGGTGTTTAAAGACAGGTGTTTAATAACAGTTGTTTAAAGACAGGTGTTTAAAGACAGGTGTTTAATAACAGTTGTTTAAAGACAGGTGTTTAAAGACAGGTGTTTAAAGACAGGTGTTTAATAACAGTTGTTTAAAGACAGGTGTTTAATAACAGTTGTTTAAAGACAGGTGTTTAATAACAGGTGTTTAAAGACAGGTGTTTAATAACAGTTGTTTAAAGACAGGTGTTTAATAACAGGTGTTTAAAGACAGGTGTTTAAAGACAGGTGTTTAATAACAGGTGTTTAAAGACAGGTGTTTAATAATGTCACGACTTTCAACAAAGTTGGTTCCTCTCCTTGTTCGGGCGGCGTTCGGCGTCACCGGTCTTCTAGCCATCGTCAATCCATTTTTCATTTTCCATTTGTTTTGTCTTGTTTTCCTACACACCTGGTTCTCATTTCCCTCATTATGTGTTGTGTATTTAACCCTCTGTTCTCCCCATGTCTTTGTGTGGAATTGTTTGTTTTTAGTGCTTGTGCACATTTGTTACTGGTGCGGGTCGGGTTTTGTACCCACGATGGTTATTGTATTAAACTGCTCCGGCTATTACCTAGTTCTGCTCTCCTGTGTCTGACTTCACTGCCACCAGTTACGCACACCTTTACAAATAACAGTTGTTTAAAGACAGGTTTTTAAAGACAGGTTTTTAAAGACAGGTTTTTAAAGACAGGTGTTTAAAGACAGGTGTTTAAAGACAGGTGTTTAAAGACAGGTGTTTAAAGACAGGTTTTTAAAGACAGGTTTTTAAAGATAGGTGTTTAAAGACAGGTGTTTAAAGATAGGTGTTTAAAGACAGGTTTTTAAAGACAGGTTTTTAAAGACAGGTGTTTAAAGACAGGTGTTTAAAGACAGGTGTTTGGGACATGTGTTAAAGATGGATGCTTGGTTTTTGTCATAGGACATAAGGAAATGGAAGTGATCTGGTTTGTTCTCTCTTTGTTCTTCCCACACCCTTTCTCCTCCTCTCCCCCTCCATCCCTCCATCCTCCTCTCCTCCCTCCCTTTCTCCTCCTTCCTCTCTCTCTGTTCCTCTCTTTGAAGTTGCACAGGATCTACCGGCCAACAGCTGGAAGCAGGAGAACAAATGTCCCTTTAAACCTGCTTTAAATGTCCCTTTCATCCTTGTCAAACATAATATAATAGTCCCTTAAATCAATGATCCTGTCATTTTCCCTCCTGTTTTGGGTTCCTGGGGGAGGCTGGGTAGAGGCAGTGGGAAGTGGAGGTCAGGTGGGGGGGGGGGGGGGGGGTCAAAGGCAGCCGCCTGGAGAGTGGTAAAGGGCGATGCGGAGGATGAGGTCAGATCCTTACCCCCAAAGCGACCCTCGTCACTTGCCCCCCCCCTCCCCCTTTAGCTCTGTGACCTTTCCGGTGTGGCTTTCATAACAGTTTTTTGTTCCATCCAATCACATACTGTACTGACACACATACACTCACACGGATTAACTCACATAGCTGTGTGGGAGCATGAACAAACACACAGACGCAAACACACAGATGCAAGCAATAGATGCAAGCATGCAGAAGCACCTGCACGTACACACACATACACATACACACACATACACACACATACACACACATACACACGTACACACACATACACACACATACACACGTACACACACATACACACACATACACACGTACACACGTACACACACACACATATACAGATGGACAAACACTGAGGCAAGCACAGACGCACACGCATGCACACACACTGTAACATATACAGACACCCATTTGCCGAGATGAATATACAATCATTTCTGACTCTAAGGCATCATTATGAACCCACACTTTGTCAGTATTCAGTATCTTGATTTTACAATAAATTACCTTCTTTATTGATTAAGCATTTCACTTTTAATTATAATGAATCAACAGCAACAATATTTCTTCTCCTGGTCCCACCGCAATTTATTGATCAACACTTTTTCCATTCTAACCAGATGTAAAATCCATAAAACGTTACATACTATGACTGTAAGTATATTTTGTGCTGGGTTCAGCAGGTTTACAGTGAAAGACTGTGTTTTGATGAAAGGTTTTTGTCATAGAACAGGCTCAAAGAGTTCAAGTCCTGAATTTCCCTTGTGGGTACTTCGCAGATAACGGAGGTGTGTGTGTGTGTGTGTGTGTGTGTGTGTGTGTGTGTGTGTGTGTGTGTGCGTGCGTGCGTGTGTGTGGACACTCCTTATCTTGTCATTTGTGTATGAGAGAGAGAGTGCGAGAGGGAGCGAGAGAGCAAGAGAGAGAGAGATAGAGAGAGAGGGGAGACAGAGAGAAAGAGGGGAGAGAGAGACAGAGAGAGAGAGCGAGAGAAAGAGGGGAGAGAGAGAGAAAGAGGGGAGAGAGAGAGAGTGAGAGAAAGAGGGGAGAGAGAGAGAAAGAGGGGAGAGAGAGAGCGAGAGAAAGAGGGGAGAGAGAGAGTGCGAGAGGGAGCGAGAGAGCAAGAGAGAGAGAGATAGAGAGAGAGGGGAGACAGAGAGAAAGAGGGGAGAGAGACAGAGAGACAGAGAGAGAGAGCGAGAGAAAGAGGAGCGAGAGAGAAAGGGAGAGAGTTTAAAACTGACCCACCACCTTCTCAGCTCTGCCCATTTATCAGGCATGTTGATCAGCAGTAAGAACAGACAGAGTCAGAGGAAGAGAGGATGGAAGATGGGGAGGAGTGCCAGAGAGAGTGAGTTAATCATTATGGCTGCCGTAGGGTTCTTCCATCACTCTGTGTTCCATTGAGATGGCCTGCCCTGGGTAGAATACTGTTCCTTCATCCATAACTCTGTGTTCCACTACGATGGTCTGGCCTGGGTAGAATAATGCTCCTCCATCCATCACACTGTTCCACTGAGATGTCCTGGCCTGAGTAGAGTAACACTTCTTCATCCATCACTCACTGTTCCACTGAGATGGCCTGGCCTGGCCAAGACCTCAGAAAAGAAAGGGGGAAGAGAAAGAGTAAGGAGAGAGAGAGTAAACTGGTCGTAGAGGATACAAGGTAAAGACAACCCTGGATCAATTCTGGGTGTGCGTCTTAAATGGCACCCTATTCCCTATATAGTGCACCTTTGACCAAGGCCCAGTGGGCTGGGATACAGTCCCATTGGGGATGCAGTCTGGTTCTTCCCGGCTGCCTTCCTCTACAGTCTCATTAAATCTCTAGCCATCCTTCTGTCCATTCCTTTATGACCTCTGCAGGGAGGTGAGTGTTTCTCTGTCTGCCTCCTAAATGGCACCCTATTCCCTACATAGTGCACTACTTTTGACTAATACCCTATGGGATGCCTCTATGTGGCCTGGTCAAAAGTAGAGCACTATATAGGGAATAGGGTGCCATCCTTATTAAATACTGTACGGTCTGAAGCCAGGGACAGGATTTATGCAGTGTGTGTGTGTGTGTGTGTGTCAAGGACAAAGAGAACTGAAGTTGTTAGCTTGTTAATCCTAGCTCTGTGTAAAGAGTTGCTGCAGCACAAAGCAATAAATCTTACCGTACATCCATTTTTCTTCTGGCAAAAAAACGGTGAGGGTTTCTGCATCTAGTTTGCCTGTGTTTGTTGTGTTCGTTTAAATATTTACAAATCTATTAATATTAAGACTAATTGCAAAGATACAGAGAGACCCCCCCCCCCCTCACCCACCCCACCCATCCAAACTAATATTTGGCAGTCGCTACGTGTCCCCCACTCTCCCTTCATTAACCATCCCTGTTGTCTTTGTAGTTTGTGTTTGTGTTGATGTATCTGGAGCCCCGGTCCTCTTTGTTGTCCTGTGGCTTTAACTATGCTGATTTAAACACTGCTCTAAGACCAGGCCCTTTATCTGTCCAGATGAAAGGAGAGGCAGCTGAATGAAACAGAATACATTAGACAGGTACAGTGTTCACATGGAGGGGCTGGGAAACTGAGAGGAGAGAGGTGCAACACACACATGCACATGCACACAAACATACTGTATACACAAACACACACGCAACACACACGCACACAACACACACACACACACGCACACACACACACACACACACACACACACACACACTGAGAGGATAGATGTGTCAGGAGAGTCAATCAAATAGTACCTGAGTTTAAATCTGGTTTGTCACAAATACTTCATCTGTGCTTGATTGAGCATGCCTGGCGCAATGGAACCAATGCAAATGAACTGCAGGCAGGCAGGCAGGCAGCCTCTTTCAAATGCTCAAAGTATTTTAAGGGGAGAGAATACTATTCGAAGCCTGGTGTAATATGTCTAGCAGAGGAGGAGGCTGCAATGTTAGCCCCTTGGCTTGATGGAAAGGGAGGAGAGCAGATCAAACAACCTGTTCCTTCATGAAGGTATTAGGATCAGGTGGAAAGCACAAGGCCACTCTGTTCAGCACTCAGAAGCCCTGTACCTGATCTATGAACCTTCAGTTTGATGTTTATCTACAAAATGCTGTATTTATATGTATTTATATGTAGATGACAGTAGTATTTCTCTCTCTCTATATATATATATATATATATATATGTAGACAGTTCAGATACAGTAGAATTGTAAATGCAGATAATTGTCCATGTGACTATTGCCCCTGTGTTATCCTCTTTACATGTTGTTATACTGACACAGATGAGAAAATTACAGCTAATGTACAAACTGCTGAAGTTATGAGTTCATTTGCATGCAAACACTACACTCTCTGAGAGTCAGAGGATTCGTCCCAAATGGCACCCATATACCCTATATAGTGCACTACTTTGTTCCAAGGAGCATAGGGTGCGATTTGAGACACATACAACTGTGCACAGAACAGTCAGTCAATCTGTGTTTCAGTTGGGTCACAGTGACCTGGAGGCACATGGACCTGCAGGAAAATGGGGTCACTCTAACCCTGGGTCTATCAGAGCCATCATAATAATGTTTGCGTTTCCATTTGAGTAATTTAGCAGTGCTCACCGTGGGATTCATTTAAGATACTCTTTGCAACGTGGTCTTGTAGTGGATGCGAGCTTAGACTGGAAGCCAGTGGCGTGTGCAGAGGAGTGGGTGACAAGAGTGAACTTGGGAAGGTTGAACACTAGGTGTGTTGTGGTGTTCTGGATAAGTTGCATGGGTTTGATTGCACAAGCAGAGAACCCAGCCAATGGAGAGTTGCAGTAGTCTAGACAGGAGTTGACAAGAGCCTGGATTAGGACCTACGCTGTTTCCTGTGTGAGGAAGGGTTGTACTCTACGGATGTTGTAGACCATGAACCTACAGGAGCGAGTCTGTTTACCATATACCCTGATGCCTAGTCACCTTACCCCTATATATACACACACACAACAGCAAAACCCTTCTATAGGGTTGAGGAATAGAGAGTATGGTGGAAGATATAGGACGGTGAAATGTGGATGTTGCTGAAACCAGTTCTGAACCAGACCAGAGCGGTGGAAAGACACATTGTCCCAGACAACAATGTATTGCATATGATCGAGTTGATTTGCTGCTGTTATGTTGTGCAATTGGTCCAAGAATGTAAGTATGAGTGCTGTGTTGTATGGGCCCATATGGGCATGGCGGTGGAGGACCCCATTCTGTGTAATGGCTGCAGAGTGTTATATTACCCCCACGTTGCCCTGGGACATTGACTATAGCCCTGTGGCCAATGATGTTTCTTCCCCTCCTTTGTGTTCTCGTCAGGTTGAACCCAGCCTCATCTATGTAAATGAACTCATGCTGAATCTCCTCTCCATCCATTCGTAAAACTCTCTGAAAAACAGTGTCAGGCAAAATTGTGTAGTTCAGTGTAGATCTAGTATACATATTACAGTACAGTAAAATATTATGAGACAGTATGCAAGATCACACTGCTAAAGTGAATACATACCTCTGCCTAATCATGCCGCAGTCGTTTTACCCTTTCGGAATTGCGCTCGAAAGGCACTCGATAAATTTGCTTCATTTGAATATGTTTTTTTTGTCGGATGCGTGCCAGTGTTGATGTTGAGACCTGATGGATGTCGTTGAAAATGACGTGGTTATTGACAATGTTAGCTTGGAGCTGCTTGAGTGTTATAGCATTGTTGGCCAAAACCATGTTTACTATCTCCCTCTCTTGCTGTTCTGTGAACATAGGAGGCCTTCCCCCTTGTTGTTCCTGACCCTCAATCCTATGTAGAAAAAACAGTATCCAATAGTAGAGTAATTTCACAGGAAGAGGTAACAGAAGTGCTGACAGTGCATAGAATACAGTGCATAGAATACAGTGCATAGAATACAGTACTGTAAGCAGTTACTGAAACCGTGCAGATGTTTTGATATGATGATATTTTTACAATACCTATTTTCCAGTCGAAATGTTCTCATCACACTTGCCACTGTGTATCGGCTTAGATTTGGCTGTACTCCCAGTCCAGCCTCCCTCAGCGTCAGGCCGTGTTTGACAACGTGGTCAACCAGTGTTGCGCGGATCTCATTTGTCAGATTCGGTCCTCTTTGAGCACCTTCTTGTCTTCCTCTTCCTCCTCCTCCTCGTCCTCCTCCTCCTCGTCCTCCTCGTTCTCCTCCTTGTTCTCCTCCTCGTCCTCCTCCTCGTCCTCCTCCTCATCCTCCTCCTCATCCTCCTCCTCCTCATCCTCCTCCTCCTCCTCATCCTCCTCCTCCTCCTCATCCTCCTCCTCATCCTCCTCCTCCTCATCCTCCTCCTCCTCCTCATCCTCCTCCTCCTCCTCATCCTCCTCCTCCTCCTCGTCTCACTCTTTCTCTGACTCTTTCCATTGTGCTTGAAGACCGATGAACTCACCTGCTGCTTTTTATAGTGCTCATACACCTGATTGGTGTGTCTACAATTAAGCAAACGAGTGTTTGCACACCTGATGACTGTGTTGAACCAATTGGTTGGACGGTGTGGTAATTTGACAGTCAGTGCTTTGGTATTGCAAGGACGTGACTCATGATAGATTTTTGTGTGTAATGTATGTTAAGTGTGTTTAGTGTTTTGCAAATCACTGTGTGTAGAGTTTGCAACAAGTGTGAGGTTGACAATGTGCTTATAGTTGTGCAAATATGGGCTGATGTTTTGCTTCTTGAGTGTAAGGTTTTTTCTAATAGTGTACTACTTTTAATTTTAGCAATCCAAAAACACTGTAATATGGAGTTGGTCCCCATTTTGCTGCTATAACAGTCTCATTCTTCTGGGAAGGCTTTCCACTAGATGTTGGAAAATTGCTGCGGGGACTTGCATTCATTCAGCCACAAGAGAATTTGTGAGGTCGGGCACTGATTTTGGGCGATTAGGCCTGGCTCGTAGTCGGCGTTCCAATTGATCTCAAAGGTGTTCGATGAGGTTGAGGTCAGGGCTCTGTGCAAACCAGTCAAGTTCTTCCAAACCAATCTCAGAAAAAAAATATGTATGGACCTCTCTTTGTGCACGGGGCATTGTCATGCTGAAGCAGGAAAGGACCTTCCTCAAACTGTTGCCACAAAGTTGGACTCACAGAATCATCTAGAATGTCATTCTATGCTGTAGTGTTAATATTTCCCTTCACTGGAACTAAGGGTCGTAGTCCAAACCATGAAAATAGCCCCAGACCATTATTCCTCCTCCACCAAACTTGGCACTATGTATTCGGACAGGTAGCGTTCTCCTGGCATCCGTCAAACTCAGATTTATGGTAAAGCGGGATTCATCACTCCAGAGAACGCATTTCCACTGCTCCAGAGTCCAATGGCAGCGATCCTTACACCACTCTGGCCGACGCTTGACATTGAGCATGGTGACCTTAGGTTTGTGTGCGACTGCTCGGCCATGGAAACCCATTTCATGAAGCTCCCGACGAACAGTTATTGCGCTGACGTTGCTTCCAGAGGCAGTTTGGAACTAGGTAGTGAGTGTTGCAACTGAGGACAGACGATATTTACGCGCTACGCACTTCAGCACTCGGTGGTCCCGTTCTGTGAGCTTGTGTGGCCTACCACTTTGCGGCTGAACCGTTGTTACTCCTAGACATTTCCACTTCACAATAACAGCACTTAAAGTTGACGGGGCAGCTCTAGCAGGGCAGAAATTTGACGAACTGACTTGTTGGAAAGTTGGCACCTATGAAGGTGACACGTTGAAAGTCACTGAGCTCTTCATTAAGGCCATTCAGCTGCCAATGTTTGTCTATAGAGATTGCATGGCTGTGTGCTTGGTTTTATACACTCGTCAGCAACGGGTGTGGCTGAAATAGCCGAATCCAGGAATTTGAAGTGGTGTCCACATACCTTTGTACGTACAGTATAGTTTATCTACCGCTATCACTTCAGTATCCCTGGACATTGTTAATACGCTACTGGAACTGACCGTGTATATAGTATGCTTACTTCTCATGTTCTTCTTATTTCTTTTTTTCTCTCTCATGAGTTGTTACTCTACCGTATAGTTTTTTACTACTACATTTTGTAATTGATTACTGCATTGTTGGGTTTAGAGCTTTCAAGAGAGGCTTTTCACCGTACTTGTCCATGAGACGTTAAAACTTGAAGCTGAAACTTGATGTTTGCAGAGAATGACAGGGTGTTGTCCAGGGTAACACCAAGGGGTTTTTTCATTCTGAAAGGGGGACACCGTGGATTTGTCCTGGATTTGTCGACCATGATGGAGAGGCCTTGGAGTTTGAGGTGGTGGGCCGACATCCAAGCTGAGATATCTGCCAGGCATGCAGAGATGCGTGTCGCCACCTGGGTATCAGAATGGGGGAGGGAGAAAAGTAGTGTCATTCGAAAAGCAGTGTCATTTGCATAGCAATGATAGGAAAGACCATATGAGGATATGATGGAGCCGAGTGACTTGGTGTATAGAGAGAAGAGAGAAGACGAGAGAAGAGGAGAGGGCCTAGAACCGAGCCCTGGGAGACACCAGTAGTGAGAGCATGTGGTGCAGACTCAGATCCTCTCGACGTCACCTGGTAGGTGCAACATGCCAGGTTGGATTCAACCCAAGAGTGTGCAGAGCCTGAGATGCACATACCCGAGAGGGTGGATCTGATGGTTCACGGTGTCAAAGGCAGTGGATAGATCTAGGAGGTTGAGAACAGAGGAGAGAGAGTCAGCTTTGGCAGAGCGGAGAACCTCTGTGACGCAGAGGAGAGTGGTATCAGTTGAGTAAGACATCTTGAAGCCTGACTGGTTAGGGTCAAGAAGACAAGTGACAGTGACAGCATGAGGAAATAGACAGGTGAGGAAGGGGAAAAGAGAAAATCTCCACTTAGGAGAAATTAGTAGCCCTCCGTCAGGACCAAAAAAGTGTAAGGACCTAAGGACAACATATTGGCAGTTCCAAATGCTGCCGGAGACTAGGAATTCCACATGGTTTGTGTGTGCAGGGTACATTAAATTAGAAGGGTTTCAGCCACGGGGTGGGGAGCGTCTGTAAAGCCTACACGGAGAGGAGAGAACTGGGATAGAAAGCACACACAGTTAACAAAGCTACGAAAGAGCTAATTGAGATCATCTGAAAATAATGAGGTGATTTACTCAAGTGAGAGAGATTTGTCATATAATAGGACTGGTCCAAACAGTCTTAAAATGCTTTCTGTCCTTCCTTCCCACTGACCCTGTGACCATTCTCAGATGAGATGTCATGGGACTAGTCCCAACATTCCTACATAGGATTAGTCCTAATGTAACCGATGTGAAATGGGTAGCTAGCTAGCGGTGGTGCGCGCTAATAGCGTTTCAATCGATGACTCCCTCTGCAAGGGCCACGGCTTTTGTGGAGTGATGGGTAAAGATGCTTTGTGGGTATCAGCTATTGATGTGTGCAGAGGGTCCCTGGTTCAAGGCGAGGAGAGGGACGGAAGCTATACTGTTACATTGATGCTGTTGACCCGGATCACTGGTTGCTGTGGAAAAGGAGGAGGTCAAAACGGGGGTGAGTGTAACGGATGTGAAATGGCTAGCTAGTTAGCCGTGGTGTGCGCTAATAGCGTTTCAATTGGTGACCTCACTCACTTTGAGACCTTGAAGTAGTGGTTCCCCTTGCTCTGTAAGGGCTGTGGCTTTTGTGGAGCGATGGGTAACGATGCTTCGTGGGTGACTGTTGTCTGTGTGCAGAGGGTCCCTGGTTCAAGCCCAGGTTGGGGCAGGGAGAGGGACAGAAGCTGTACTGTTACACTAACAAGTCCCTTCATTCCAACTGATATGCCCTGGCCGGGCATTGCACTTGACTTTTAAAAGTAATGTACACTTGTGTCGACATCCTCAGTGATAACCGTGACTGTGATCCCTGTGAACGGCAGGGAAATGGTCTTTAAAGGGGCAATCTGGGATTCAAACAACAACAAAGCCCTCCCTGCCACTCTTTTATTTCTCTTTTGGTAAACAGCTATGGGATGGGGGTTCCTAGATGGAGCTGTTGATGCAAGGACTGATGATCCATGAGATCAGAATCATAGTTTTAACGAGGCTATACAGTGTTTGTTTGAAGTGAAATGGCGTTTTGTCCTTTATTCCCACTGACCTGGAAAAATAGGGAGGGGGGGGGGCTTGATAGGTAAGAGTCAATCAATCTTAGGGCTGACGCCATATTGCTGTCACCTATCACTCACACAGTCACTCACCCAAGGGGCTGATGTGGTAGGTGATACAGGATGGCAAAATGAACTTCAACTCCTTGAGATGCACCCATTTGAACCCAGTGTCCTCTCTATATTTCTGTGAGGTAGCACTGGGGTCACAGGGGACAAATACAATAGGATGAGACATTGTTTGAGCTGGCTAATGTTTTAAATGTTAATAAAGCGATGATAAAGCACGTACATATTGCTCTCTGCAGCTGCGTCCTGGTCAAAAGTAGTGTACTTTAAAGGGAATTGTGCCATTTGGGACTTAGCTTTACTCTCTGTGTCTTATAATAAGGGCATAAAGTGCCAAGCTTAAGATGAGGTGGTGTGGGTGTCACTGTCAGCAGGAGGTTATGGATGACATTATGGCTGGTGGCGGTTTGTGCCAGGTGACTGGGTTTGACTTAGGAGTCACTGAGTTTAGGGTATAGCATAGTATAGTTCTTTCTTTCTTTCTTCTCTATCCTCTGCTCTCTTTCTCTTTCTCTATCCTCTGCTCCCTTTCTCTTTCTCTATCCTCTGCTCCCTTTCTCTTTCTCTATCCTCTGCTCCCTTTCTCTTTCTCTATCCTCTGCTCCCTTTCTCTTTCTCTATCCTCTGCTCCCTTTCTCTTTCTCTATCCTCTGCTCCCTTTCTCTTTCTCTATCCTCTGCTCCCTTTCTCTTTCTCTATCCTCTGCTCCCTTTCTCTTTCTCTATCCTCTGCTCCCTTTCTCTTTCCGGCCATGTAAAGGTTTTCTTTCATACTCTCTGTGTTACTAGGGCTGTTGCGGTGACCATATTACCGCGAGTCCTGAAGGCAGTCAAATTCCACGTGACCGTTTAGTCACGGTAATTAGGCTTCTCCAAGCTCTGATGCTGCTGATGGTGATTAGTAGCCTACCAAACTTGCTAACTGCCTGGTACTGTGCACTCTATTGTCCCTCTAATGACTCTGACATCAATGCAAATGTATTCAAAAATCTAACACTTCATGAGATCCCATGAGCTCATGTTGCGCAACATCTCAATAGGCTATGCAATTGAGTGAGAAAACACAGTGATGGCCTCTACTAAAAATAATCAGGTTTCTATAGTCTAGGCCTAGTATATTTATTTCTCAACTTTCCTAATATTAAGCACATTGCTTATATTTACAGCAGGAGTATAGCCTACCTGGCTGGCATGAAAATGAACCAGAGGGAAAAGCGTCCTCCAGTCACTATTTAAGTGTATAGATGACATGACATGTATTTTTCCCACTGCTCCTGTTTCCATACAGGTGCATGATAACGATTCATTCTAAATAAATACAAATGTCACACATATTTTTTAGTATATGTAAAGACAAAATTAAATCAAGAATAGTATGATGGGTGACAATATTAGCCTATCACTTCTGAATGATATATTATCACATGATGCCCAGCATAAGAAACAATACAATAAATCTTAGTCGCACACCTCATGTAGCCTCAACCATGGGCCTAAATGTTTTAATAAGGTTTGTATTACAACTAAAGTGGCCAAATAACTTCTTAAAATGAAGCACATTAATCTGCTTTACAATGGGTATAAAGCCTAACTGGCATACTTAATAAGTAGTGTGTGAGTTTCAAGTTTGGGGAAGATAATTTTCCCCATTAAAATGCACCTTTATAATAAATCATTAAATGCATAATTGCATTTGTCACTTTTGATAATGGTGTTTTCCACTAATGGAACATTCGCTCTTATATCCAACTGCCATGTACGCATTGCTGCACTTATAATGTGAAGAAATCATTTATCAACATTTCAAGCTAAATGTTCTGATCTGTTGCGTCAAATCAAATCAAAATCAGATCAAATGTATTTATATAGCCCTTCGTACATCAGCTGATATCTCAAAGTGCTGTACAGAAACCTAGCCTAAAACCCCAAACAGCAAGCAATGCAGGTGTAGAAGCGTCAGACTCATTGCGTATAAAAATGTTTTTTGATGCTCGTGGTTGTATTCATTTGGAATCTATCGCATCCCACAACTGTCCCAGACTATGTTTGGAATATTTATTTCTCACACAGAATAGAATAGGCCGACCTTTGTACTATGGGGGATAGTAGACTGACGTAGGCTAGTGCTTTTGCTGTTCGTTAGGTCGACTCATATTGTTGGCTGATGAAAAGTAAATGTGGACAGTTCTTCCAATATCTTCAATATGCACCTCGGAATTGGATAAGGATGCGTGCAGTTGCGCAGTTGCGTTCCCGATGTGTCTGTCTTCACTTGTAGCCTGTGAGCGCACAACACTCAGTGAGAAGCTCAGAATGGCCACTGGCCACAAAAGTCATTATCAAGAGCTTGTCAAATTGTGACTGAGTGACTGATGTAGTGTGTACAGCTGATGCCTTTCAAGTGACTTTTTTCAAATCATCATTAGAGTCGCATCATGCAGCCTTACAATGTATTACAAATCTAAACATATAGCCCAACATTTGTAGAACAACTAAAGTTGCATTAATAACTCTAAAATAAGCATACAGGAATAACTATTTCTTTGTTAACCACTCAACACAGAATAGCTGCATGTGCTCACTCCCTCAAATCATTTGGAGAACATATCCTTTCTATTTTATTCATCTTTCATCTATTTTATTCACACACACACACACACACACACACACACACACACACACACACACACACACACACACACACACACACACACACACACACACACACACACACACACACACACACACACACACACACACACACACACACACACACACACACACACAGGAATATATTACAGTAACAATCAAATATACAACACCCAGCCACAAACAGGTCCCTACAATGATGAGATATTGGACACTCAAATAATATTAGGCTGTGATATTGAATTATCGAGGGCCATATTGTGGCCTATCTATCAGACACACACACACACGCACACACACACACACACACACACACACACACACACACACACACACACACACACACACACACACACACACACACACACACACACACACACACACACACACACACACACAGACACACACAGACACACACAGACACACACACAGAGTAATGGTAGCCCAGGGCAGTCTAATACACCTCTTCATCACTTTACCTGTCATCTAAGTTGAAATGAGATTCCAGCCATGTAAAGGAGTTCCAGGAACAATCTCCCAGTGTCCCACACTAAGATACCAGTAGGGCCAATACAAGAGTGTGACATTGCCAGATTCAATCATTTCAAACAATACAGTTTATGTCCTCAGTTTCTCCTAAAAGATGATAGCAGAAGCTTCTGGGATATGTCTTCAAGTTGAATGCTGGAGTGTATTCACAGTAAGAAGCAGACAGAAGCAAAACGGGACGAAACGGGGAGGGACACCTGAATTTGTCCAAGCAGAAATAGTTGATTGTTTTTCTACAGTGTGCTGAAATTATGACATGCAAGGTGAATTTCGCCAGTCCAAAAATGTTCTGATGAAGATTATCCTGTCCAATAAGTGGTGTAGTTTGAGTGTTCTTTAGATGATGGATGCATGACTCTCTATGTAGACAAACACATCAATGGAGAGCAATTACTCTTGGGCAGATTTAATGATGAACTGACCACAGTTACAACCATGACTTAACTACTTCCTGTTCTTGCTCAAACAATTATTAGCAACAAATTAGTTGCCAGGTAGATAAGGAATTAACATTACAATCTACAACCATCCTAGCTCTGCAGATTTCGCTGTGAAGAGAATGATTAGATCATTTGTTTTGTTACTGTCCATATGTAGCTTGTTTTTGGTCACAGGTTCAGGAATAGCTGAAGAATAGCTGAAGAATTGCAACATTTACCTGGAGCCAACTTGCAAATAGCACTACTGGGTCATTTGAAGAGTCATATTCTATCGATCAATAATATAATAATAGTTTTGGCAAAAATGTCTATCTTTAATTACAATCTGTATAAACAATGGGTCTCCTGACCCCTCCTGTCTCAGCCTCCAGTATGTATGCTGCAGTAGTTTGTGTCAGTTTGTTATATCTGGAGTACTTCTCCTGTCTTATCCGGTGTCCTGTGTGAATTTAAGTATGCTCTCTCTAATTCTCTCTTTCTCTCTTTCTCTCGGAGGACCTGAGCCCTAGGACCATGCCTCAGGACTACCTGGCATGATGACTCCTTGCTGTCCCCAGTTCACCTGGCCGTGCTACCTGTCCCAGACCTGCGTTTTAAACTCTCTAGAGGCAGCAGGAGTGGTAGAGATACTCTTAATGATCGGCTATGAAAAGCCAACTGACATTTACTCCTGAGGTGCTGACTTGCTGGTCATTTATGAACATTTGAACATCTTGGCCATGTTCTGTTATAATCTCCACCCGACACAGCCAGAAGAGGACTGGCCACCCCTCATAGCCTGGTTCCTCTCTAGGTTTCTTCCTAGGTTTTGGCCTTTCTAGGGAGTTTGTCCTAGCCACCGTGCTTCTACACCTACATTGCTTGCTGTTTGGGGTTTTAGGCTGAGTTTCTGTACAGCACTTTGAGATATCAGCTGATGTACGAAGGGCTATATAAATACATTTGATTTGATTTTGATTTGAGAATAGAAAGGTTCAAAACCTTTGTGAAACATCACAGCACAGTTGAGAAATATATGTCAAATAGAAATCCAATATGGATGTTGTTACGAGATGGGAGCTGAACGGTGGGATTAAAAACATCAAGATAACTCATTTAAAATATACTGTGTCCATAAAATATACATAGTATTCATAAGCTGGAAGTAGAAGCCTAAGTGTTGTTGTCCTTTAGTTTACTCCAATTAGGGGAGGGGTGGTAGGGTTAGGGGAGGGGTGGTAGGGTTAGGGGAGGGGTGGGGTGGTAGGGTTAGGGGAGGGGTGGTAGGGTTAGGGGAGGGGTGGTAGGGTTAAGGGAGGGGAGGTAGGGTTAGGGGAGAGGTGGTAGGGTTAGGGGAGGGGTGGAAGGGTTAGGGGAGGGGTGGGAGGGTTAGGGGAGGGGTGGTAGGGTTAGGGGAGGGGTGGTAGGGTTAGGGGAGGGGTGGTAGGGTTAGGGGAGGGGTGGTAGGGTTAAGGGAGGGGTGGTAGGGTTAAGGGAGGGGTGGTAGGGTTAGGGGAGGGGTGGTAGGGTTAGGGGAGGGGTGGTAGGGTTAAGGGAGGGGTGGTAGGGTTAGGGGAGGGGTGGTAGGGTTAGGGGAGGGCTGGTAGGGTTAGGGGAGGGGTGGTAGGGTTAGGGGAGGGGTGGTAGGGTTAAGGGAGGGGTGGTAGGGTTAGGGGAGGGGTGGTAGGGTTAGGGGAGGGGTGGTAGGGTTATGGGGAGGGGTGGTAGGGTTAGGGGAGGGGTGGTAGGGTTAAGGGAGGGGTGGTAGGGTTAGGGGAGGGGTGGTAGGGTTAGGGGAGGGGAGGGGTGGAAGGGTTAGGGGAGGGGTGGTAGGGTTAGGGTTAGGGGAGGGGTGGTAGGGTTAAGGGAGGGGTGGTAGGATTAGGGGAGGGGTGGTAGGGTTAGGGGAGGGGTGGTAGGGTTAGGGGAGGGGTGGTAGGGTTAGGGGAGGGGTGGGGTGGTAGGGTTAGGGGAGGGGTGGTAGGGTTAAGGGAGGGGTGGTAGGGTTAGGGGAGGGGTGGTAGGGTTAGGGGAGGGGTGGTAGGGTTAGGGGAGGGGTGGAAGGGTTAGGGGAGGGGTGGAAGGGTTAGGGGAGGGGTGGTAGGTTTAGGGGAGGGGTGGTAGGGTTAGGGGAGGGGTGGTAGGGTTAGGGGAGGGGTGGTAGGGTTAAGGGAGGGGTGGTAGGGTTAGGGGAGGGTTCTGCACTGACGTCAAGCCTCTAAACACCTCAACTCATGTCCTGTACTGAAGTCAAGCCTCTGAACACCTCAACTCATGTCCTGCACTGAAGTCAAGCCTCTAAACACCTCAACTCATGTCCTGTACTGAAGTCAAGCCTCTGAACACCTCAACTCATGTCCTGCACTGAAGTCAAGCCTCTAAACACCTCAACTCATGTCCTGTACTGAAGTCAAGCCTCTAAACACCTCAACTCATGCGCAATACCCTCATTCAATCCCTCCCGTGATCCCTTCCACTGTGGAAATAGTGCTCTCATTCCCATTCCCCATAATGTTTGACCTTAAATATCTTTGTTAAATGTTTTAGGTTAAAATCATTTGTCTTTCACGATTTATGAAACAGTTTGTCGTCTATATCATTGATCTTCCATCCTCCTTAATTGTCCAAGTCACCAGCCTCCACTGCTGAACAGTATTATGTAAGAGACAGGCATTGATTAGCTAGCTGTGTCTTCTGTAAGTGAGGAAGAGATAGTGATTGCCTCCGCCTCTCATCCGCCTTTCTGTGTGGGGTCTGGTTTTGTGAACCCTCTCTGTTCAAATCTGTAAAGGTGCAAAGTTGCCTCTACTCTTTCATTCAAAAGGTGTGTGTGTGTCAATTCTCAGCTATAGAGGTCATCTGGGACAGTGGGTGATAGAGGTTTTACAAGCCAAGTCGCTCTCTCGCCCCCCCCACCCCTCTCTTGTGCTATCGCTCTCTTTCGCTCCCTCTCTCTCTCTCTTGGTCTCTCTTTCTTTCGCTCTTTCTCTCTCTCTCTCCCTCCCTCAACCCCTCTCCCCCAGTTTCTCTGTCACACACTCAGACATCTTGCCATCCTCACCTCTCTCAGAGACCCGTATTAGTGCGTCAGTCTGAGAGGCAGATTCATGCGGTTTTTGCCTGTGTTTTTATCAGCCCAGCTGGTATCTGCAGTGCTGTGTAACTGCAGAGTGGTGCTCATCACTGCATCGTAATATCCCCCTGCATCCCACTATATGTCTCTCCAACTGCCCACCCACACCAGACCTGGGTTCAAATACGATTACAAATCATTTGAAATACTTTATCTGTGCTCGATTGAGCTTGCCTGGCAAAATGGACCAATATAATCATCCCACAACTGCAAACCCCCACCCATCGTGGCACTCCAGGCAGGGGAGAGCAAACGCTCAAAGTATTTGAATGATTTTGAATAGAATATCAACCCAGGGGTGCTGTCCCACAGCTCTGCAGTCTACCCACGGTGGGTGAGAGGGGGTTGGTACTGTACTGTTTTAGTGGCTGACAGGTTATAGGGTAGAAAGGATGGACTGATCATTCGTTCCCTCGAGGCTGCGATCAGTGTCACGGATCATCAGTCAAACGTCACATTACCTGCCGAGTGTTGCTGTTGAGGATCAACACGGTATGTACAATTACAGCAGAATTCATCCAGGAGTTTGTGCGTGTGCGTGCGTGCGCGTGCGTGTGCATGCGTGCGTGTGCGTGCGTGCGCGTGCGTGCGTGTGCGTGTGTGTGGATCTTAAATGGCTGCGCAGTTCGCAATTACAGAGGTGTAACCTGTAGAACCATCACCAACGAGTGGCCAATTAAATGTCACCATGACTTCCAACTGCAGCAGGAACACTCTGTACCTCATTGCCATGTACACACTAGGGGTGAACAGACTCTGAGTCATTATTCCCCCCAGGGGTGTGTGCTTAGCCCTCTCCTGAACTCCCTGTTCACCCATGGCTGTGTGGCCACGCACGACTGCAACTCCGTCATCAAGTTTGCTGACGACACAACGGTGGTCAGCCTGATCACCAACGGCGACAAGGAGGAGGTCAGAGACCTGGAGGTGCCAGGACCACAACCTCTCCCACAATATCAGTAAGACCAAGGAGCTGATCGTGGACTTCAAGAAACAGGGCTGGTGCACACCTACAGACACGTCAAGGGGGCCACAGTGGAGAGGGTCAACAGCTTCAAGTTCTGCAGTGTCCACATCACTGAGGACTTATCATGGTCCTCTCAGACCAACACAGTCATGAAGAAGGCTCAGCAGTGCGTCTTCTCCCTCAGGAGAATGAAACAATTTGACATGGCCCCTCAGATCCTTAAGAACTTTTACAGCTGCTCCATGGAGAGCATTCTGACTGGTTGTATCACAGTCTGGTATGGCAACTGCACCGCCCTCGACCAGAAGGCTCTAGAGATGTATTACTATCACTACTGATTATTGATTGCTATTACCATTAGTATCTATCTACACTGAGCATACAAAACAATAAGAACACTTGCTCTGTCCATGACATAAACTGAACAGGTGAATCCAGGTGAAAGCGATGATCCTTGATTGATGTTACTTGTTAAATCCACTTCAGTAAGTGTACAGGTCGATGTCCTTGCCCCGGAGGAAATCTAATGAACATAATACAAAATCCCCATAAAAATCTGTCAATTTAAGCTAGAGATATGTTTTTTGCATAGAATGCATCTCAATCCACTGCATCCATCTATATACAGTGCCTTGCGAAAGTATTCGGCCCCCTTGAACTTTGCGACCTTTTGCCACATTTCAGGCTTCAAACATAAAGATATAAAATTATATATTTTTTGTGAAGAATCAACAACAAGTGGGACACAATCATGAAGTGGAACGACATTTATTGGATATTTCAAACTTTTTAACAAATCAAAAACTGAAAAATTGGGCGCGCAAAATTATTCAGCCCCCTTAAGTTAATACTTTGTAGCGCCACCTTTTGCTGCGATTACAGCAGGTCGCTTGGGGTATGTCTCTATCAGTTTTGCACATCGAGAGACTGAAATTTTTTCCCATTCCTCCTTGCAAAACAGCTCGAGCTCAGTGAGGTTGGATGGAGAGCATTTGTGAACAGCAGTTTTCAGTTCTTTCCACAGATTCTCGATTGGATTCAGGTCTGGACTTTGACTTGGCCATTCTAACACCTGGATATGTTTATTTTTGAACCATTCCATTGTAGATTTTGCTTTATGTTTTCGATCAATGTCTTGTTGGAAGACAAATCTCCGTCCCAGTCTCAGGTCTTTTGCAGACTCCATCAGGTTTTCATCCAGAATGGTCCTGTATTTGGCTCCATCCATCTTCCCATCAATTTTAACCATCTTCCCTGTCCCTGCTGAAGAAAAGCAGGCCCAAACCATGATGCTGCCACCACCATGTTTGACAGTGGGGATGGTAGGTTCAGGGTGATGAGCTGTGTTGCTTTTACGCCAAACATAACATTTTGCATTGTTGCCAAAAAGTTCAATTTTGGTTTCATCTGACCAGAGCACCTTCTTCCACATGTTTGGTGTGTCTCCCAGGTGGCTTGTGGCAAACTTTAAATGACACTTTTTATGGATATCTTTAAGAAATGGCTTTCTTCTTGCCACTTCCATAAAGGCCAGATTTGTGCAATATACGACTGATTGTTGTCCTATGGACAGAGTCTCCCACCTCAGCTGTAGATCTCTGCAGTTCATCCAGAGTGATCATGGGCCTCTTGGCTGCATCTCTGATCAGTCTTCTCCTTGTATGAGCTGAAAGTTTAGAGGGACGGCCAGGTCTTGGTAGATTTGCAGTGGTCTGATACTCCTTCCATTTCAATATTATCACTTGCACAGTGCTCCTTGGGATGTTTAAAGCTTGGGAAATCTTTTTGTATCCAAATCCGGCTTTAAACTTCTTCACAACAGTATCTCGGACCTGCCTGGTGTGTTCCTTGTTCTTCATGATGCTCTCTTTTAACAGACCTCTGAGACTATCACAGTGCAGGTGCATTTATACGGAGACTTGATTACACACAGGTGGATTGTATTTATCATCATTAGTCATTTAGGTCAACATTGGATCATTCAGAGATCCTCACTGAACTTCTGGAGAGAGTTTGCTGCACTGAAAGTAAAGGGGCTGAATAATTTAGCACGCCCAATTTTTCAGTTTTTGATTTGTTAAAAAAGTTTGAAATATCCAATAAATGTCGTTCCACTTTATGATTGTGTCCCACTTGTTGTTGATTCTTCACAAAAAAATACAGTTTTATATCTTTATGTTTGAAGCCTGAAATGTGGCAAAAGGTCGCAAAGTTCAAGGGGGCCGAATACTTTCGCAAGGCACTGTAACACTTCCACATCTGCGGTGAAAGGTGACAGAGCTAGAGAGGTGTTTGTCAGTCCATGAGACATCCCATCTGCAGTGAAAGGTGACAGAGCTAGAGAGGTGTTTGTCAGACCATGAGACATTCAGAATATCGGTCTTCTCACAAAATCATCTGTAGCGTCTGAACGGTTTGGCCTACAAACTATTATGACCCCTCTACAGAAAGATGAGACTCTCACGAACACGAGCATATTGGGACTCGTCTGAAGTCGGTACAGCCGATCTGCCAACTTCTGTCTGTAGTGTCCGAACAGTTTGGGCTATGCATTAATACGACAACTCTGTGTAAAGGTGAGACTCAAGAACACGTACATGTTTGTTTTTTTACTCTAGGACGCCCACAGGACTCACAAGACTCGTCTGAAGGTCGCCCGGTACCAGTTGAAAAAAATTGTGGAAGTATACAGTACCAGTCAAAAGTTTGGACACACCTAATCATTCAAGGGTATTTCTTATTTTTTATTTTTTATACAATGTAGAATAATAGTGAAGACATAAACACTATGAAATAACACACTTGGAATCATGTAGTAACCAAAAAGGTGTTAAACAAATCCAAATGTATTTTAGATTTTAGATTCTTCAATGTAGACACTCTCAAGATCTGTCAGATTGGATGGGGAGCATTACTGCACAGCTATTTTCAGGTCTCTCCAGAGATATTTGATCGGGTTCAAGTCCAGACTCTGACTGGGCCACTCAGAGACTTGTCCCGAAGCCACTCCTACATTGTCTTTGCCATGTGCTTAGGGTCATTGTTCTGTTGGAAGCTCTAGAAAGCATGTTGGTAATTCCAAACTTTTTCCATTTAAGAATGATCGATGCCATCATGTTCTTGGGAACCTTCAATGCTGCAGAAATGTTTTGGTACCCTTCCCCAGATCTGTGCCTTAACACAATCCTGTCTCGGAGCTCTATGGACTATTCCTTTGACCTCACGGCTTGGTTTTTGCTCTGACATGCACTGTCAACTGTGGGACCTTATATAGACAGGTGTGCCTTGCCATATCATGTCCAATCAATTGAAATGAACACAGATGGACTTCAATCAAGTTGTAGAAACATCTCAAGGATGATCAATGGAAACAGGATGCACCTGAGCTCAATTTCAAGTCTCACAGCAAAGGGTCTGAATACCTATGGAAATAAGGGTCTGAATACCTATGGAAATAAGGGTCTGAATACCTATGGAAATAAGGGTCTGAATACCTATGGAAATAAGGGTCTGAATACCTATGGAAATAAGGGTCTGAATACCTATGGAAATAAGGGTCTGAATACCTATGGAAATAAGGGTCTGAATACCTATGGAAATAAGGGTCTGAATACCTATGGAAATAAGGGTCTGAATACCTATGGAAATAAGGGTCTGAATACCTATGGAAATAAGGGTCTGAATACCTATGGAAATAAGGGTCTGAATACCTATGGAAATAAGGGTCTGAATACCTATGGAAATAAGGGTCTGAATACTGATGGAAATAAGGGTCTGAATACCTATGGAAATAAGGGTCTGAATACCTATGGAAATAAGGGTCTGAATACCTATGGAAATAAGGGTCTGAATACCTATGGAAATAAGGGTCTGAATACCTATGGAAATAAGGGTCTGAATACCTATGGAAATAAGGGTCTGAATACCTATGGAAATAAGGGTCTGAATACTGATGGAAATAAGGGTCTGAATACCTATGGAAATAAGGGTCTGAATACCTATGGAAATAAGGGTCTGAATACCTATGGAAATAAGGGTCTGAATACTGATGGAAATAAGGGTCTGAATACCTATGGAAATAAGGGTCTGAATACCTATGGAAATAAGGGTCTGAATACCTATGGAAATAAGGGTCTGAATACCTATGGAAATAAGGGTCTGAATACCTATGGAAATAAGGGTCTGAATACCTATGGAAATAAGGGTCTGAATACCTATGGAAATAAGGGTCTGAATACCTATGGAAATAAGGGTCTGAATACCTATGGAAATAAGGGTCTGAATACCTATGGAAATAAGGGTCTGAATACCTATGGAAATAAGGGTCTGAATACCTATGGAAATAAGGGTCTGAATGGAAATATGGTATTTCTGTTTTTTTATACATTTGCAAACATTTGTTAAAACCTGTTTTCGGTTGTCCTTATGGATTGTTGTGTAGATTGATGAGGAAAACAAATAATTGTATTAATTTCATAATAAGGCTGTAACGTAATAAAATATGGAAAAGGTTAAGGGGTCTGAATACTTTCCAAATGCACTGTTTTACCATTAGTACCAGTCCCTTATATAAATATAATGTTTTATTAGTTATACTATAACAAATAAAAAATAAACGTTTTATGTGAGAATAGGGATTGAAGCCAAAAAAGAAAGGAAATTCACAAATTCTAAATAGCTTCTACCGACCAAGTTATAACACTCCTGAACATCTAATCAAATGGCTTCACAGACTACTTGCATGTCCCCCCATCTTTTACACCGCTGCTACTCTCTGTTATCATCTATACATAGTCCTTTAATAACTCTACCTACATGTACATATTACCTCAATTACCTCGACTAACCGGTGTCCCCGCACATTGACTCTGTTCCAGTACCCCCCAGTATATAGTCTCACAATTGTTATTTTGCTGCTGCTCTTTAATTGCTTGTTACTTTTAATTCTTATTCATGTGTTTTAATTTATTTTTAAACTACATTGTTGGTTAGGGACTCGTAAGTAAGCATTTCACTGTAAGGTGTTGTATTCGACGCATGTGACTAATACTATTTGATTTGAATACCTATTCCACCCATGCTCTACCAAGGTTTTCCAGCACACAGCTTTGACCTATTACAGGAGCTATGTTGGTGTTGTACTTGAAATTATGTGTAGGCATGTTGCTTAGGATTTAAACCTTCTCAAACAGCCTAATTCAATCATTCATTCAAGGTACCACACTGTTGGGTAGAGCATGTAACAACTTTTCACAATTTTCCCACTGTGGGGAGAAACACAGGGGAGTTCTCATAGACCGCCAACAAAGAAAGCCTCCATTTTCATTTTGGGAATGAGTGCATTGCACACAAATTTTGGATTATAATTGAATTGTAAGGCTTATATGAATGTCCTGCTGCCTAGTAGTGTTGCTTTGCTACCAGTCTATGTCAATGAGCGTTAGCATTCTAGCTAATATCTGCTGTGTCCAAAATAGTTTTTTTGCAACTATCACAACCAAATATTTGACCGACAGGCTCAAATCGGTCTTACGTAGATACATTTGAAATTGTGTTTGTTTTTATGTTGGGTAAAAGTAGCGGTTCAGAGCAACAAAATGGTATATCATACACTACATTTGAGGAACAATGGGATAGTCATTTTGCTTTGAATTTGTTCAACTTGTAAACTCATTTTTGAGAAAATGGCTTTTGAATGTTTTGGTACTACTATTGGAGAGCCCCTCTTTGTCTACACCCATTCAGCATCGTTCACACCCTCTTAAGCCTTAGCCCCACCCATTCAGCATCGTTCACACCCTCTTAAGCCTTAGCCCCACCCATTCAGCATCGTTCACACCCTCTTAAGCCTTAGCCCCACCCATCTCTTTAAGGTTTGATCTGAATGTACTAACATTAGTCAAGCACCCAAGCTAACTTGCTAGCTACCTCCAGACATCTAAGTGAGAGAGAACAGCTCAATGAACATTACTCGCCCTAGCAGAGCTGGTTAGGTTGTTATGTTATCCGGAGCATTGGTGACTGCAACTGTGCTGTCAGATTGTCCATTCGTAAATTCAGAGTGTTTCACATTCAAAGTGTGCGCTGGGCGCTCTGGCCAATGAGTAGGGTTGATCCGAACATTCTGACCTCACAATGGCAGTCAAGCACCCAAGCTAACTGGCTAACATTGGCTAGCTTGCTAGCTACTTCGAGACCAGAACACCCCACTCTGACCGTTTTACTCGCCCTAGCAGAGTTTGTTAGGCTGTTTTCATGTTATCCAGAGAGTTGGTGACTGTAACTGTGCTGCAGGCAACAATTTAATTAAGAACGAACCTGAAATGGTTGCTTGCATAGTGGAGTATTTAGTTTATATGTATAGCTAACTAGTTGGATAAACAATAAAGCATAACCCCAACTCATAACGTTACTACCCTGCATTAATCTGCAGGTAGCTAACCAACCAGATTCAATGTCAGCTAGCTAACATTAGGCTATAGCTAGCCAAGCAAATGGCTCTGAGATACAAATAATAAGGTCATACACATAACGATAGCTAACGAGCCAGCCAGCTAACGTTAGCTAGCTAGCTAGGTAAACAATCAACCATAATCACAACTCATGATGTTACTACACTACATGAATCTTCAGGTAGCTAACCAACCAGGTTCAATGTCAGCTAGCTAAAATTAGGCTATAGCTAAGCAAGCAAATGGCTTTTGTTTGTCAAAATTAGAAACTTGTAATATCTGAAAATGTAGCTAGCTAGACTATCTTACATCATTCATGGTTGGACACGTCTCCTGTCGGATGCCATGGTTACCCTTAGTTTGAAGATGTAATCTGGAGACAGGGGTTTTCTCCATCTCCTTAGCTATCAAACTCGAATTCCACTGATTTCAAAACTCAGTCCTCCAGAAAGTGGAAAGCAACACTTATGCAGTTTTAATACACAATCCATTTGTTTAAAAGCTGCTTTAGACAGGATTACCTAGACATACTGACCAACTCAAATAAACAGAAGCGTGATATATGGCAGACCAATCCAAACTCATCTCTCGGTATGTCTAGCACACTCATTATCTCAGCCAATAATGGCTCGAGGGAAGATTGCTGATTTTTCTTTGGCTAAACCAACTAGGCTCGTAATTGAAAAGTGTTATTGATATTTACATATGACATACAAGTTTATTATTAAGGAACATGAAAGTTCCCATGTTCAAGAAGGCATTTCTGCCAAAAAACACATTTTGATAAAAAAAAAGTTATGTTCAAATGGCTCTCCTGTGAAATAGTGACCCGCGACAGACGCCTAGTTTCCTGAAACGCATCACATATAATCTTATCGACTGTTCAAACAATAATCAAAACAACATTGTAAGCTTATGAGAACCCCAAAAGTTGTGTTTTGTTATAACTATGCAAATCTAGGCAATATTGAATAGGCGCAGATGGTGAAAAGCAGTTGTTCCTCCCCCACGGTGAACATTGTACTTGTTTATGATGTGAATAGCAGCTCACAGGTTGTACAAAGCATTACAATTCATTATGATGCAATGATTTTGTAACAATGGAAAACCATTTGCACAACTCTCATGGTGAGTGGTGACAGTGGGTGAGTGGCACCCAATTCCCTACGTAGTGCATTACGTTTCACAAGAACCTTATGGGCCCTGGTCAAAAGTAGTGCACTGTATTGAGAGTAGGGTGTCATTTGGGACACATTCAGTGAGTGTCTTTGACCTCCTTGTTGTTTGAAGTATCACGTGATGGTCGAACCGTGAAAAATCTGATTAATTTAGGATATGACAACTCTTTGAGGATTTTGGTATGTACTTTGTGATATTGTGATATTCATTGGGTGTTACAACATTTTGAAAACCTTTTGATTTGCACAATAGGCAGATAAGTGCCAAGAAAATACTGAATCTGGGCACTTTCTGATACAACCATGAAACTTGGTACACGTATTCTGTTCATCATTATGAACATTATAAAATAAAAAATAAGGATCAGGATTTTACTTTACACGTCAAATCATGCCATGTGTGTCACAATATATTAGGAAAATCAATACAACTTCAACTATGTTATTTAATGTGTGAACGTGTTAAAAACAATTGACAGAGACAAACAAGACCAGACAGACATCTTTGATTTTTAGAGGGTATCTTTATCTTATTCTCAGTTATAAAATATCAACATGCCTTCTTACAGGAAATAACCAAATACATACTGTACATACATTATATTCATTTAAATTCATTAGTAAAAGCTGCAATATGTAACTTTTTGGGTGACCTTACCAAATTTACATAGAAAGTTATAGATCTGTCATTCTCATTGAAAGCGAGTCTGAGAAGCTGTATATCTGTTTTATATGCACTATTTCTATGCTTCCCATTCTTATGTTTCAGTTTTGCTTGTTTTACTTTCGGTTTTGTACACCAGCTTCAAACAGCTAAAAATACAATATTTGTTGGTTATGGAATATATATTTCACAGCAGTTTAGATGGTACAATGATTCTCTACACAATGGCTGCTTGTTTTGTCACATAAACTGACATTAGGCAAACTATTAGAATTTTTGCAACCAGGAAATGGCAGAGCAATTTCCACATATTGCACCTTAATTATGCTAGCCAAAACAATCAATGCATTACATTCAATCAATTCACGTCTTATGAAGTGCTGTCATGGAGAAATGGTAGCCTGATCCCAGATCTGCTTATGCTGTCTTGACAACTCCTATGGTCATTGGTTTGAGTTGTCAATACAGCACCAACAGATCTGGTAACAGGCTACGAGAACAACTGATTTTAAAAAGAGCCTGACATGTAGAAAACACACAATGGAAAAGCTATCAGTAGACTGCCATACTGTAAGCAGAGGGAAATACAATCTCAGATATGCTAATTTATTAATAATAATGTTCTATATGTGGACTGGTCATCAACACCAAGGAGCATAAATAAGCTATTTAATAATTTAGAGTACAGAGATATTTTGCTTCATTTACTGTACACATTTTTTGTCTTAACTGACTTGATATTTTACGCACTTTTGAAAGCTCTTGCACTCAGACAGATGCGCGCACCCGTGGAAGCACACAAAGACTTACGCACGCATGCACACATACACACACACACACACACACACACACACACACACACACACACACACACACACACACACACACACACACACACACACACACACACACACACGCACACACACACACACACACTCTGAGAGAGAAAACGAAAGAGTGGAGGAAAATAAAATAGTATATTCTACAGGTTTACAGTATCTGTTTGAGAAAAGCGTGAAGCCTCCAGAGATAAGAGTTTCCTATTATGATTATCCGGTTATGAGTTATTAATGTCACCAACAGTGGGTGTTCCCTAGTCATCACCATAGCAACTACCACTCCCTCCCACCTGCTTCAGAGTCTCTCACGTGGTAAATGGAGAGGACACCTGGGTCGTATTCATTGAATCTGTTTTCCAACCAGAGGTCAGGCAAGAACTGCACCCTCCTGGGTGTTTTCAGTAGTAGTTTACTCTTTCACAAATCAAATGACCGTAATCAGTCTAATTAACGTTGGTGGAAACCTTTGACGAGGGTTATAAACGAATGTCACACTAGCAATGTTGGGATGCTTTCAATAAAGAAAATCCATAATTGCTTAGATACACTCCCATTGCATTTTCTGGGATAGTTATGAAGTCCTGTTTGACATTTTATTACTGATTGTCACTTGACATTCAGTGACAAACTGTCAGGATATCTTATATAATTTGGTATGTCATGTTTATGACAATATGACAATGTTATGACACTGAAACTGGTCAAATAAAGTGGTACTGAAGTGTCTGTTGTGGTATTGATGCATATTGCTCATCATGACCAATAGACAACCAAAAAATTGCATTAACATGACCAATGGACAATCACAAAACAATGTTAACCTGTTAACATCACTCTTATCACAGGCTTTCCAATTATACACAAACACACTCATTTGTTAAAAAGAACTACTCCCCTTCAGAGCATGGAAGGGAGGTATGTTATTAGAGCTATATAATGAAGATAGTTGACCTCAGCTGATACACTGTCAATAGTCAATAATGACCCAGCATGCTCTTTACCTTGACTTCAACCCTGTCCAATCAATGTTTATTGGTCACATTGTTGTTTTTTGGTGGTTGCCCATTGGTCATGTTAATGTTGTTTTTTTGGTTGGTCATGTTAATATTTTATTTTTTTGTCTATTTGTCAGGTTAAGGTAAGGTTTAAGGTTTGGGATAGGCTTCTTTAAAAAAAATCGAACACAACTTTCCATGCCTGGATTCGAACATGCAACTGGAGGCAGATGCTTGAAGGTAACAGAGCTCACTGTTGCCTCGAGTGGCTGGTTTCCACGTCATCTCCCAACATCCTCAGAGATGGATGAATGTCGAGTACTGACTTGTATCCCGGGTGACCGGCCTGAGTGTGCTGCCCTCCAGAGGCCAGTGGACAACTTTGAGAAGGTAATAGCCTACAAGGAGATATCAAATATGAGAGATGGAGCTATATTTCTACCATTCATCAGATATAACATGCATTTAATGCACGATTTATGAGGCCATGTCACGCTGAATCCCTCAAAGGAAATGTTTTGTGTATTTTGCCCTCTGGCTTAGTTTCACCCAATGTGGATAGATGAATACATGTTTTGCCTGAAGTGTTTGTGCATTGATATGTGTGTGTGTATGTTTGTGTGCGCACGTGTATGTGTGCATGTTTAATGTGTGTGTGGATGTTCATTGGACAGAAAATAACAGAGATGTGTTTTATACAACAAGCTCTCACAGTCTTACTGCAGAATCCAACGTTTGTCTATAAACGTTTGATTTTTAAGGTTCAGTTTATGCATTAATTACGAATGGTTAAAGTTAGGGTTAAGGTTGGGATAGGTTTAAAACAAAAGGAACTCCACAGTTAAAACTTCTTTAGGCTAGGGTTTCTCCACTTCCTGTCTGACTGACATGCCCAAAGTAAACTGCAATGAGTCCTATGCAATTCCAGCTCCCAGACTGCAATTCCTATGGCTTCCACTAGATGTCAACAGTCTTTGTTCAAGGTTTCAGGCTTGTTTCTTCCCAAACAAGGAAGAATTGAGAGTTTTGGTACTGGGAGTCACAGTTGGAAATTAGTCTGTGGGTGCGCGATGAAGAGGACGCGCACTTGCTAATTTTACTTTTCTATTGAACATACTTATTTTATGAAATATTATTGTTAAATTACATTTTAGGGTTCCTGAGGATTAAATAGAAACATAGTTTGACTTGTTTTAACAAAGTTTATTGGTAGCTTTTTGGATTCCTTTGTCTGCATGTTGAACGAGTGGATTACTCAAATCGATGTCGCCAACTAAACGGACTTTTTGGGAAATAAAGAAGGATTTTATCTAACAAAACAACCATGCATGTTATAGCTGGGACCCTTTGGATTGCAAATCAGAGGAAGATTTTCAAAAAGTAAGTGATTATTTAATCTCTATTTGTGATTTTATGAGGCCTGTGCTGGTTGAAAAATATGTTGATATGGGGCGCCGTCCTCAAACAAACGCATGGCATGCTTTCGCTGTAAGGCCTATTGTAAATCGGACAATGCAGCTAGAATAACAAGAATTTAAGCTTTTAACCGATTTAAGACACTTGTATGTACCTAGATGTTTAAAGTTCAGGCATTAATTCCGAATGGTTAAGGTAAGGGTTAAGGCTTGGGATAGGCTTAAAACCTAGCAGTTGGATCGAACACGGCCATCCCCCATCCCCATCCACATTGCCCTAGCAAAACCCAAGCCTACATGATGGTAATAGCCCTCACCATTGCCCCTAGCGGACGGTTTTTAAGTCTTCTACTGACGTCCTGGTTACCTGGACGGACTTCAAATTTCGCAGTCAATCGTGAGCAACCTGGCTGGTTTTATAGGTTGTTTCTGGGCAGGACAGAACACAGTTGATCTATGAGTTGTCGTGGCTTCATAAATTCATAGTTTCTCAGTCATCTGATTTCTCACCCTCGTGCCAGTCAGACAGAGGAGGGTTGAAGAGAGAATAGAAAGATACAGCTATGAGAGTGTGAATAAACTGGCTTTTTACTGTTCTAATTACATTGTTAACCTGGTTATAATACCAATAAGGCACCTCGGGGGTATGTGGTATATGGCCAATATACCACGGCTAAGGGGCTACGGGCTGTGTCCAGGCACTCCGTTCTGCATCGTGCATAAGAACAACCCTTTAGCCGTGGTATATTGTCCATATACCACACCTCTGGCATTATTGATTAATGAACTCTCGTTTACTCTCTCTATCTCTCTCTTTCTCTCTGCCTGTCTCTCTCCCTCTCTTGCTCTCTCACATACATACAGAAAGAGACACACACACACACACACACACACACACACACACACACACACACACACACACACACACACACACACACACACACACACACACACACACACACACACACACACACACACACACACACACAATCTAGTCAGTGATATAAAGTTAAGGGTCTGAGAGCTGCACAAATACATTCATTCTAATATGACTAAGACAATCATCAAAGACAACCAATATTTAATTGAAGACTCTTTAAAATGGTAGTAATGTCCTCCTTTTAAAATGGTGGAATCCATGGTTCCAAGATTACTGATCCTATGGAACCTCTACTTGTTTTGCTGTAATTGTTTAGCTTTATTTTTGTGCGTCTACAACAATGTCCTTCAATCCTGGTCCCAGCACTAACACACCTAGCACACCTTGATTCAACCACTCAAATTGCTTGATGATCAGTTGATTCGCTGAATCAAGTGTGTTAGTACTGGGCTAGAACAAAAACCTGCACATGTATGTGTCGTCAAGATCGGTATTAAAGAACACTGATCTAACAGTTAAGTCTACCATAATCCTTCACCATGACAACAACAGGCAACTCCTACTTATCCTTACCAACACCTGTGAGATGGCTCCTGATTGGATGGTTATCTTTCCCAATCCCTTCCATCTTTGATGAATTCACTCACCGAGAACATCTTAAAATCCACAGATCCGTTTTTTTATAAAAAGTCTCTTGTGATGTCTAATGCACCTCTGAGACCCACTATATATTAACAGGAAATGTCAGCAGAGTTTCAAATCACGTCAGGGGACATGGTAGTGATTGTGAATCAAATCATCTAAGGCCATCACTAAAGACTTGAGCATCAATGCCACGGGTACCTCTTCAAAGGTGAGTGGTTTCTCTCGCTGAGAGTCTCTGCGATGAACTCTTTGACTAGAGAGGGCTCCTGTTGGATGATGGCCATCTGTTCAGATTCAGAGCCTCCCTCATCCTCCCACCATCCCTCCCCCATCACCTCCTCCTCCCCATCCGTCGACAGCAGTATATCAGAGACAGTACCAAAAACGTCCCAATGTCAAAGCGAGGTTGATATGTCACAGAGGAATTCCTCAGTTGTCACTCTCCATTCCCATTTACAAATGGCTGGCTATAAAACCCAGTAATAAGCAGCCGCCATGATGCTCGTTTATCAGTCCCTGATCACAGTCAAAGCTCATCGTCAGACACTGTCGGAGCAGTAATACAGTCAAAAAGACAGGCAGTTATCCAGGCTGAATGATCAGTCTGTTAGATTGCTTTTCCGCATGAACGAGTGGAGAGATGGTTCTCAACACACTGTTGCTGGGTTGTGAGTTCTGTTCTGCTGTTTGTGCTCAGCAACATTCCTACTTGATTTCTCAACTTTTCTTCTTCTTCTTCTTCTCAAACATTCTTTCTCTCACTTCAGATAGATAGATAGATTGTTGCGTATTCATACACCAACCACATATCTTTCTGTCTCCTCTTCTCAGACGCTCTTCTCTCCTCCACCTCTCCTCTCCACCACCTCTCCTCTCCTCCATCTCCTCTCCTCCACCTCTCATCACCTCTCCTCTAACTCTCCTTTCCTCTCCTCCACCTTTCCAGCCCTCCACTCTAAATGTCTGTTGACATTTGAAAAGCTCAAAGAGTCCCAGAATCGGGTCATCATCAAGGTCGGTCGTCAGGGAAACCCTCCACACTTCCCTCCTCACGAGGAGATGCAGATGGGCTTGCCGTTCTTATCGTACTGGTATACCAGCATCTTGATGCAGTGGGAGTTAGCAGGGGAGATCCAGGGGCTACTGGTGATAGAGAAGTTGTGTCCAGCGTAGAACGGCGGCGGCTGCTTACGGCATCGGAACAACGTCCGGAGAACCGTGGCCGCCATGGTCCGGAAACGCTTGCTGATGAAACAGTAGAGAAAGAAGTTGACCCCGGTGTTTAGGAGAGCTAGCATGTTCGCCACATCGGTTAGGAGGTGCAGAAGGCGGGCGGGACCCGGGGACGCCGGCGGCGCCGTGTACAGGTGGTAAAGGATCACGACGGTGCGTGGTGCCCAGAGGACGGCAAAAACGGAAGTGATGGCGAGTAGGATGGCGGTGGTCTTGCCCGTGGAGTAGCCGCGCAGGCGGAAGCAGCTGCGACGGCGCTGGAGCTTCCTGACGATCATTGCATTGAGGGAGAAGAAGACGGAGCAGGGGAGGAGATAGACAGTCGCACAGTGCACCCAGACTAGCACATGCTGCGCAGCACTACTACTACTCCCCCTTCCTCCACTTCCTGTACCACCTCCAGGTAAACCATGCCACAGCTCAGGCCACCAGTAGTAAGGCGCAGCAGACACCAAACACCCCATATAGACGCCCATGATGACCCGCCGTGTGCGGGCCGGGTAGGAAACGCTATGATACTTCAACGGGTGACAGACTGCAATATAACGGTCAACGGTCAAGGGGACCGTGATCCAGATGGAGGTGTGGATGGAGGAGAACTCCAGGACCTGGACTGCCTTGTTGAGGGAGGGGGGAAGGGGTGCGCCCAAAATGAAGTCCTCCAATATGAAGTCGACGAAGACGATGAGCAGGAGGACCAGGATGTCAGCGGCAGCGAGCGCCAGAAGGTAGTTATAGGAGGACTTCTGACGCCGTAACACCAGCTGGGAGAGGATGATGACAGTGAGTATGTTGGCTGGATGAGGGGGGGGGGGGGAGGTTATGAGGGTGACACAAGGGAATAGGTTTGGGAGATGAAGGGATAGGATGGGGAGGCACAGATTGGTGGTTTATGGAGGGTATGAAAGCAGAGAAGAGGAGAGGAGGAGAGTGGTCGGGAAATGTAATAGGTGAGAGTTGAGAAAGAAAGACGAGAGGGAGAGATAGAAAGCAGAGTGGAAACAAGTTGTTGCAACGAAAGAAAGGAACAGATGTGAGGGGGGAGAGTATGAGCCAAGGGTCAGATATATGGGGAGATGAATGGAGACAGAGATAGGAAGGAGAGGAAAGCGATGGGGAAATTACATGAGAGGAAAAGCATGGAAGTAAAGAAAAAATAATGATGAGAGGTTGAAATTGAAAGTGGAATGAAAACGGGTTATGCCAAAGGAAAATGAAAGAGAGAGGAAGAGAGTTAGTTTTACTGGGGAGGTCATTGACAAGGAACAACACTCATTCAGCCAATCAGAAACAGCACACACTCTACCTATATAGAGCACACCCACACATGTACATGCACATGCACACACACACACACACACACACACACACACACACACACACACACACACACACACACACACACACACACACACACACACACACACACACACACACACACACACACACACACACACACACACACACACACGTCTACACAAAGTTGAATTTGTCTTCCATTTATTGGCATGAAGAGAACCAAATAACAACCCTTTACATAACCCTAACAAGTGTTGTGTTCGAGGCCACTTAAAGCGAGACTGGTTCAAGACCAAGACCGGAGCAAATCGAATCTGAGTCAAGACCAAAGAACGGAGGAGGGCGAGACCGAGTCAAGACTGAGATCTGGAGGGGGACAAGGGTTCCGTGACGAGTCAAGACTGAGATCTGGAGGGGGACAAGGGTTCCGTGACGAGTCAAGACTGAGATCTGGAGGGGGACAAGGGTTCCGTGACGAGTCAAGACTGAGATCTGGAGGGGGACAAGGGTTCAGTCATGAGTCAAGACTGAGATCTGGAGGGGGACAAGGGTTCCGTCAAGACGAGACCAGAAAAATGTCCAATGCAAGACAAATCACCACCATAATAAGAGTTCTAAATTAGTATTATAATGAAGGAACATTAGATTAACCCTTTCAAACTTTTTCAGCTAGTTGGCTGATAAATGATGGGGAATTGTAGCCTCCCCGTCCTTCTGAAGATTGCCTGCCAATGCATGCTTGTCCCAACCAAGCACTCAAGCTAACTGGCTAAAATTGGCTAGCTTGCGAGCTAGCTACTCCCAGACACAAATGAGAGAACGCCTCACTTTGACAATTTTTCTCGCTGTAGCAGAGCTGGTTAGGCTGTTTACATGTTATCTGGAGTGTTACCTAGTCTAGTTCTTGAATAACTATGACTTTTTCCCCCTATATTTACTGACACTGGTCATATTCAGCAGGTGTTTCGGATTTTGCAAATTCATTAGTTGTTTTGTACTCAGACGTGAGTGCTCTGAAATCGGAGAAGATAGGTAGAGTGAATTTGCGACACAAAAGATATGCTAACTGTATAACAGTCATTTAAGTTCTTGCTAGATAACCAAATGACACCTGCATCTCTAGCTGTGTATAGCCACCAAAAAAACGACATTAGGGGAAAAAGTCAGTCACACCCACTCTTCCAATGGCATAAAATGACATCCACCTAGCAGCTAACTAGCTAGCTAGTTATCTAGCTAACATTAGGCTCTGTGTTTTTAGCTACATAAATAGACACGCTAGCCTATTAGCCACGTTATGACTGACTTGTGATCATTGCCCTCGCTAGTTTGATTATATTGACATTCCCAGCCTTAGTTACATTCCTCGGTTTTTTTCCAGAATATTGAGTCATTGAAACGGAAACAGTGCATGTGGAGGCTGCAAACAATGTACCAGGCCAGCTGTGATTTACAACCTGATAGCAATATGTTTTGGACTACCAAGAAATGTATTGGTGGATTATATTAATCCTATACTGAACTGCATCCATCTATTCTGCCAACAATGCCTTAGTGAACGTCATGAAACGTTGAGTCAAATAGAACATATTTTTAAAACGTCTTCTAAAGTTGGTTTTGTAGCATAAACTGGGAATTTGATATTTTTGACTGATATTACGATTGTCTGTTTGTTTCATATCAGCAGAGTAGTTAAAACGCTGTCAGTTCCACTTTTAACTTTAGATCACCGGTTACTTTGTTTGCTAAACGTGAAGTGTTTTTTGCAATGGGAATTAAAAGTTGTACATTTCGTTTGGGAAATTGTTAATGGTTGTGATTTTGTATTGTTATGATTGGGGCCTACTGGCTCATTATGTCCTAGTTTATGGACTGCTTATCCGTTAACATCATGCTGTGTGTGACTGCTGTCTTTCCATCAGCCCTATGCAGTGGTGTAGTGATGCTTGGAGAAGTGGGTCTACTCTAATTCTGCCAAAAGGTTCGTCCCTCCAGCGAAGGCAAGACACCCTCTGTGAAAATCACATGTTTTCCTCATTAAAAAGAGAGTTTTCCTATAGATTTTTCAAATTGTCAATGTCAAAATCACACTTTTTTTACAGAAAAAAAACAAAACTGTAATGGTCTAAATATACAACAATGTTTAAACTACATCAATCTGATTGGGTGGGCCTGTCAGGGCCTGGCTCCCTAGCGGGTGGGCCTCTGTCCACCCAGGCCGGTCCATGTCTACGCCCCTGATGCAAACAGCACATGATGAAAGTTGCGCATCACAAATAGCCGACCAACCAACACTTTTTCAATACCTGGTTTGCAGACCCATTGTTGCCTTAGTTAGCATATACTGGTAGATACCATGTTGAAACGTCTGTCCTACTCTACCAGCCACCGATGGCATTCTTCTGTGAGCTGCTCCATTCCAAAACCAGTTGAGAGATGCACGCTCCTGCTGCCTGCAGAGGATATTCCACTGAAACTATGTGAATATATTTCACGTCCTATGCGATTGTGTAGGCTACTTTGTGCATGATTTCTGTACTGTACTACATAATGGATAAGTTGTATCAGTAGGGATTAAGAAGTGATTAAGAAGTGAGTATATGCTTCTACCTGCGTAGACCCTCCAGTACACCACTGGCCCTTTGTGTTTTACAAAAAGTGCTCTCCTACATAAGAGCTCTGGTGTTACAGTTGCTGTCCTGTCAGAACCACTAACCTGTCACACACTGAAGGCCTGTAGGTGCACCACGACGAAAACATGTCTATTATAGATATAAAGGCTGTTAAGATATTCATGTTTCAAGGAAGGAGTGTATATATTTGGCCTGGGGAAGTGGTTTAATGCGCTGACTGAATGGAAGCTGTTAATTAGGAGTTTTTTACTCCACTGGTCTCCGCTGGTCTCCGCTGGTCTCTGGGAGAAATTATGAGTCCTCACTCTCTGAGACTGAGTCAAGACCGAGTACAAATGTTTCCGGCACCAAGACAAGACCAAGACAGTCAATATGTGGTCTCGAGACCGGACTACTACAATACTGACCCTAACCCCTTTCTAAAGACTAATCATTTGCTCAGTAGAATATTGCCTGTCACCAATTTTCCCTCTCCTCTCCTCTCTCCCCCTCTCTCTCTCCTCAACCTTCCCTCTCTCTCTCCCTCCCTCCATCCCTTTCTCCCCGTATCCTTCCCCTCCTCCACCCTCCACCTGCTGCGTTGCGAGGTGGGACTTGCGGGTCCGTTAGTTAGCCCGATTAAATAATAATATACGGCGCCACAACAAAACCAGGGAACAATGACAGCGCACCGTCACGTCCTTGCTGAGTCGTTGAGGCTCCGGCTGGCCCAGATAAACAGTCCAAGGACACCACCCTCTCTCTCCCTCTGTATTTTCCTCCCCCACTTGATTCTCCTCTCCTCTCCTCTCCTCTCCTCTCCTCTCCTCTCCTCTCCTCTCCTCTCCTCTCCTCTCCTCTCCTCTCCTCTCCTCTCCTCTCCTCTCGTCTCCTCTCACCTTCACTCTTTCTTTTCTTTTCTTTTCTTTATTTCCCTTGCTTCTTCTTCCATCCTTTCTCTCCCTTTTCACTTCTCCTTCCCTCCTCATTCACCTCTTTCTTTGCTCTTTAACTCCCTCCCTCACATTCCTTATTTCCTCTCTCCTTCTGTCCCTCCCTTCTGTCACTCCCTTCTGTCCCTCCCTTCTGTCCCTCCCTTCTATCCCTCCCTTCTGTCCCTCCCTTCTGTCCCTACCTTCTATCCCTCCCTTCTGTGCCTCCCTTCTGTCCCTCCCTTCTATCCCTCCCTTCTGTCCCTCCCTTCTGTCCCTCCCTTCTGTCCCTCCCTTCTGTCCCTAACTTCTATCCCTCCCTTCTGTCCCTCCCTTCTGTCCCTACCTTCTATCCCTCCCTTCTGTCCCTCCCTTCTGTCCCTCCCTTCTGTCCCTCCCTTCTGTCCCTCCCTTCTGTCCTTGATGGAGCATGGGGCATGACACAGGGGACATGGAGGGACAATCACAGTTTTCTATAACTTCAGCCCCCTCCCCCTCTCTCTCTCTACCTCTCTCCCTCCCTGCATCCCTCCCTCCCTCTGTCATGGAGGGACAATCACAGTTTTCTATCATTTTCTCCCAGTCTCACTCCCTCCCTCCCACCCTTCTTAAGGGTCGTGCTGGGCCATGGTGAATTGTTCATGAGCAAGATGTGGGGGATAATCACAGTTTTCTATAACTTCAGCCCCCTCCCTCTCTCTCTCTCTCTCTCTCTCTCCCTCTCTCTCTCTCTCTCTCTCTCTCTCTCTCTCTCTCTCTCTCTCTCTCTCTACCTCTCTACCTCTCTCCCTCCCTCTGTCATGCTGGGACAATCACAGTTTTCTATTATTTCCTCCCTCCATCCCTCCCCTCTTCCTGGGACTCTCTGCCAGTAGTAGGAGAAACGTGGACACAAAGGGGTCTATATGATTTAGCCTGCTGTTGCTAAGGCAAAACCAACTGTGTGTATGTGTGTATGCATATGTGTGTGTGAGTGTGTGTGTACGTGTGTGTGTGTGTGTGTGTGTGTGTGTGTGTGTGTGTGTGTGTGTGTGTGTGTGTGTGTGTGTGTGTGTGTGTGTGTGTGTGTGTGTGTGTGTGTGATTTCTTGTGGGTCAACAAGTTCAACGGTCATGTGTGTGTACATGTGTAAGTACATGTGTGTACATGTGTAAGTACATGTGTGTGTACATGTGTAAGTACATGTGTGTGTACATGTGTAAGTACATGTGTGTGTACATGTGTAAGTACATGTGTAAGTACATGTGTGTTACATGTGTAAGTACATGTGTGTGTACATGTGTAAGTACATGTGTGTGTACATGTGTAAGTACATGTGTGTGTACATGTGTAAGTACATGTGTGTGTACATGTGTAAGTACATGTGTGTGTACATGTGTAAGTACATGTGTAAGTACATGTGTGTGTACATGTGTAAGTACATGTGTAAGTACATGTGTAAGTACATGTGTGTGTACATGTGTAAGTACATGTGTGTGTACATGTGTAAGTAATGTGTGTGTACATGTGTAAGTACATGTGTGTGTACATGTGTAAGTACATGTGTAAGTACATGTGTGTGTACATGTGTAAGTACATGTGTAGTACATGTGTTAAGTACATGTGTGTGTACATGTGTTAAGTACATGTGTGTGTACATGTGTAAGTACATGTGTGTGTACATGTGTAAGTACATGTGTGTGTACATGTGTAAGTACATGTGTGTGTACATGTGTAAGTACATGTGTGTGTACATGTGTAAGTACATGTGTGTGTACATGTGTAAGTACATGTGTGTGGGAAACTGCATTGTACCTCATGATGGTGAGTAGAAACGTGTACACTTTGGGAGATTTTGGAAGCAGCCTTAAGCGTAAAGAGAACATGTGCAGCTGTCAACAGCTGTCAAGACCTGTGCTTTAGTAACCAAGAGAACTCTGTTGATTAAATCACACGTTTCCCTTTACATCCAAAATGGCTGATTCCAATGATGTGTGTTGAAGGCAACCAGGCAACATTCATCCCTCTTTGTTCTCTTGCTGTAGATAAAGCTGCTGTATGTCTGTCCATGACATTTCTGACATTGATTTGCATTGTTATGTCACAGAGACATCAATGCACTTAGCACATGTCACAGGGAATCTAGCTAGATGAAAGAGGTCTGTGGTGCCTATCTTTCTCCTCCCCCCACCTCTCTCTCTCCCTCAGTCTCTCTCCTTCTATCTCTCTCTCCCCCTCTCTCTTTCTCCCAGTCTGTCTGGTAATAGACATGGGATTGGATTAAAGATGGCAGCTCAGAGTCTGGTCCATCACATGTCACACCTCTCTGCTATCAGCTGATTACTAATGACAAAGCAGGCTCCAGATAATGACTAAAGATGTCGTTATCAGACGCAGGCAGAGATGCCCAGGCACATGGGCATGCGGGCACACACACACACACTAACAGTTTGCTTTTCAGCATTTCAGGTTCTCTCTCCTCTCCAAGTGTAATGGGATAATCTAGCAGACGATCCAATCCTGTGTGCTGCTGGTCACTCACCAGTCAGCCTCCCGGACACTCATCTAGCCACTCAATTGTTTTTGTTGTTGAACTTCACTTGATTATACTACTGTCTGTCTGTCTGTCTGTCTGTCTGTCTGTCTGTCTGTCTGTCTGTCTGTCTGTCTGTCTGTCTGTCTGTCCGCTCTCTCTCTCTCTCTCTCTCTCTCTCTCTCTCTCTCTCTCTCTCTCTCTCTCTCTCTCTCTCTCTCTCTCTCTCTCTCTCTCTCTCTCTCTCTCTCTCTCTCCCTCTCTCTCCCTCTCTCTCTCTCCCTCTCTCCCTCTCTCTCTCTCTCTCTCTCCCTCTCTCTCCATCTACCTCTAAAGAAGGATGACCATATGTAGAATTGAAATAGGGTGTTTTTCCATGCCCATGGTATTATTCAGTGAGGCACTCCCTAGTGAGACAGGGACTTGAACAGACGGACAAAGGGAATCGGATGTGCGCTTGACATTTCCATTTTGCCACAGCCAGCCTCCACTGCACAGCCCATTCATTTCAATTGACTGCTGCTCTCTGTCTCTGTGTGCATCCCAAATGGCACCCTATTCCCTGTGTAGTGCACTTCTTTAGAAAGGGGCCCTTTGCCATTTGGGATGAAGCCTGTGTCTATGGAGCTGGGGCTGGGGCTGGGCAGCAGGGTTAGGCAGGCAGGGTGGCTCTACTCAACATGCGGCTCGGATGGTCCAGGAGGGAACCATCTCTACAGAGGGTGGAAGGGATGATGACAGACTGAGAATAAAACAGACAACAACCACGAAGTGCTTCCCCTGTGCTTTCTTTCTCTCTCTCCCACTGTGTCTCTTTCTGTGGTTCTTTCTGTGGTTCTCTCTCTCTCTCAATTTACATTAAAATAAAATCTCTGTCTCTCTCCCTTTTCACCATTCTCTTCCCTCTGTCTCAACTTCCCTGATGTGTAACCATGACGTCTCCAACGGAGTTGGGATTAGAATGACCTGTGGGGGGAGAGAGAGAGACAGAGAGGGGGGGAGGGAGAGAGAGAAAGAGAGAGAGAGAGAGAGAGAGAGAGAGGGAGGGAGGGGGGGGGAGAGAGAGGGTGTGAGAGAGAGAGAGAGAGAGAGAGAGAGAGAGAGAGAGAGAAAGGGAGAGAGAGGCTAGGATAGTTAGAGAGAGAGAGAGGGCTAGGATAGTTAGAGAGAGAGGGCTAGGATAGTTAGAGAGAGAGGGCTAGGATAGTTAGAGAGAGAGGGCTAGGATAGTTAGAGAGAGAGAGAGGGCTAGGATAGTTAGAGAGAGAGAGGGCTAGGATAGTTAGAGAGAGAGAGGGCTAGGATAGTTAGAGAGAGAGGGCTAGGATAGTTAGAGAGAGAGGGCTAGGATAGTTAGAGAGAGAGGGCTAGGATAGTTAGGAGAGAGAGAGAGGGCTAGGATAGTTAGAGAGAGAGAGAGAGAGAGGGCTAGGATAGTTAGAGAGAGAGGGCTAGGATAGTTAGAGAGAGAGGGCTAGGATAGTTAGAGAGAGAGGGCTAGGATAGTTAGAGAGAGAGAGAGGGCTAGATAGTTAGAGAGAGAGAGAGGGCTAGGATAGTTAGAGAGAGAGAGACAGGATAGTTAGAGAGAGAGAGAGGGCTAGGATAGTTAGAGAGAGAGAGAGGGCTAGGATAGTTAGAGAGAGAGAGAGGGCTAGGATAGTTAGAGAGAGAGAGACAGGATAGTTAGAAAAGAGAGAGAGAGAGGGAGGGGGTGATAATAGAGGCAGAGAGAGCGAGAAAAAAAGCAAAGAATAATTGTAGAGAGACAGAGAGAAACAGAGAGAAAGCAAATAAGAGAGAAGAGGAGAGAGTGGACAGAGAAAGAGATGCCGGGCCAGGTTTGTATTGATGCCACTGCAGTGCTGTGCTACTGCCTGATGAGACCTGTTGATTCCTCAGAGCACACTGTCTATTGAACCAAACCTTGTTGTTCAACTCCTGCTCTGCTCCCACTGTCTATAGAAGCTCTATAGCAACCTGGAGATGAGGGAGAGAGAGAGAGAGAGAGAGAGAGAGAGAGAGAGAGAGAGAGAAGAGAGAGAGAGAGAGAGAGAGAGAGAGAGAGAGAGAGGAGAGAGAGAGAGAGAGAGAGAGAGAGAGAGAGAGAGACCAAGAAGATGGATAGGAGATGAAAGAACCAGAGAGGGAGACAGAGTTTTGTAGGGGAGGATGAGGGAGAGACCAGGAAGTAAACAACAAGAAGCGGGGGGAGAGGAACGATGTAAAGAGAGGATAACAAGGGGAGGAGTAGGATGAGAGGAGGGGGATGGCCGGCAGATGAATGTCAGTTCCTGAGAGCTTTTCCACGACTACCTCATTTATTTATTTATTTAACTGTTATTTTACCAGGTAAGTTGACTGAGAACACGTTCTCATTTACAGCAATGACCTGGGGAATAGTTACAGGGCAGAGGAGGGGGATGAATGCACTAATTGTAAGCTGGGGATGATTAAGTGGCCATGGTGGTTTGAGGGCCAGATTGGGAATTTAGCCAGGACACCGGGGTGAACACCCTACAGTTATGATAAGTGCCATGGGATCTTTAATGACCTCAGCGAGGTCAGGACACCCGTTTAACGTCGCATCTGAAAGACGGCACCCTACACAGAGCAGTATCCCCAATCACTGCCCTGGGGAATTTGAATATTTTTTAGACCAGAGGAAAGAGTGCCTCCTACTGGCCCTCCAACACCACTTCCAGCAGCATCTGGTCTCCCATCCAGGGACCAACCAGGACCAACCCTGGTTAGCTTCAGAAGCAAGCCAGCAGTGGGATGCTGGGTGGTATGCTGCTGGCAATAATGATCAGTTGTAACCCATAAACATTGACATGAGATCTAAGTCCTCCTTTAAACAGTGCTGTGTGGTATTGAGGATACTGTACACCGTGTTTTCTTACAGCTTCACACTGCCTAGTTGGTTTTTATGTGGGTAACGGATACACTTTCAACACCAGTCAGAACTGTCACTGTGTCAACAGCTTTAAAAACACCTATCTTCCCACCCCTCCTCCCTCCTCCCCTGTCATCTCTGGCTCATCTCCTCCCCGACAGGCAGCTGCCTGGTGGATATAACACTGGGCATTTCCTCCTTCTCTTCCTCCCTCCATCATTTCCCCAGACAATGCCTCACTTTAGAAGGAGGAGAGCATCCTCCACTTTGCCTCCCTTACTGAGACTGTCCCCAAAGCCACTGTCCCTTTCCTCTGTTAACTCCGGTCCCTACATCCTCCTTTCCTCCATTCTCTTTTTTTCAGCAGTACACAAGAGAATCTTCTCCCTTCCATCTGATATCCCTTCTGTCACTTTTCCTTCCCATTGTTCTTCATCCACAATGAAGTCGCTTCCCTCCATCCTATCTTCTATCTCTCCCTCCATCCTATTCTTCTCCCTCCACCCTATCCTCTGCTCTCCCTCCATCCTATTCTTCTCCCTCCACCCTATCCTCTGCTCTCCCTCCATCCTATTCTTCTCCCTCCACCCTATCCTCTGCTCTCCCTCCATCCTATCCTCCTCTCTCCCTCCATCCTATTCTTCTCCCTCCACCCTATCCTCTGCTCTCCCTCCATCCTATCCTCCTCTCTCCCTCCATCCTATTCTTCTCCCTCCACCCTATTCTCTGCTCTCCCTCCATCCTATCCTCCTCTCTCTCTCCCTCTATCCTATCCTCCTCTCTTTCTAAATTCTATCATACTCTATCCCTCCATCCTATTCTCCTCTCTCCCTCCCTCCATCCATCCTATCCTCCTCACTCCCTCCATCCTATCCTCCTCTCTCCCCCATCCTATCCTTCTCCCTCCCTCCATCCTATCCTCCTCTCTCCCTCCATCCTATCCTCCTCTCTCCCTCCATCCTATCCTTCTCTCTCCCTCCATCCTATCCTCCTCTCTCCCTCCATCCTATCCTCCTCTCTCCCTCCATCCTATTCTTCTCCCTCCACCCTATTCTCTGCTCTCCCTCCATCCTATCCTCCTCTCTCTCTCCCTCTATCCTATCCTCCTCTCTTTCTAAATTCTATCATACTCTATCCCTCCATCCTATTCTCCTCTCTCCCTCCCTCCATCCATCCTATCCTCCTCACTCCCTCCATCCTATCCTCCTCTCTCCCCCATCCTATCCTTCTCCCTCCCTCCATCCTATCCTCCTCTCTCCCTCCATCCTATCCTCCTCTCTCCCTCCATCCTATCCTTCTCTCTCCCTCCATCCTATCCTCCTCTCTCCCTCCATCCTATCCTCCTCTCTCCCTCCATCCTATCCTCCTCTCTCCCTACATCCTATCCTCCTCTCTCCCTCCATCCTATCCTCCTCTCTCCCTACATCCTATCCTCCTCTCTCCCTCCATCCTATCCTCCTCCCTCCCTCCATCCTATCCTCCTCTCTCCCTCCATCCTATCCACCTCTTTCCCTCCATCCTATCCTCCTCTCTCCCTCCATCCTATCCTCCTCTCTCCCTCCATCCTATCCTCCTCTCTCCCTCCATCCTATCCTCCTCTCTCTCTCCCTCCCTCCATCCTATCCTCCTCTCTCTCTCCCTCCATCCTATCCTCCTCTCTCCCTCCATCCTATCCTCCTCTCTCCCTGACACACACGCAGTCATGCACACACAGAAACACACATAAATAAAAACGCACACCCACGCACACAAGCACACACAAACAACGCACACCTCCCCAGTGAGGCAAGCAGATCAATGACCCAAATATAAAATATCTTTATTAGAGATAAATACATTCACCACACTCCCTAACAACATACAGTATACATACACAAAACTCCCTGACTACATTCAGTATACATACAGTATACACACACCAAACTCCCTGACTACATTCAGTATACATACAGTATACATACACAAAACTCCCTGACTACATACAGTATACATACACAAAACTCCCTGACTACATACAGTATACAAACACCAAACTCCCTGACTACATACAGTATACACACACCAAACTCCCTGACTACATACAGTATACACACACCAAACTCCCTGACTACATACAGTATACAAACACCAAACTCCCTGACTACATACAGTATACACACACCAAACTCCCTGACTACATACAGTATACATACACAAAACTCCCTGACTACATACAGTATACACACACCAAACTCCCTGACTACATACAGTATACATACACAAAACTCCCTGACTACATACAGTATACATACACCAAACTCCCTGACTACATACAGTATACACACACCAAACTCCCTGACTACGTACAGTATACATACACAAAACACCCTGACTACGTACAGTATACACACACCAAACTCCCTGACTACATACAGTATACACACACCAAACTCCCTGACTACATACAGTATACACACACCAAACTCCCTGACTACGTACAGTATGCATACACCAAACTCCCTGACTACATACAGTATACACACACCAAACTCCCTGACTACATACAGTATACAAACACCAAACTCCCTGACTACATACAGTATACACACACCAAACTCCCTGACTACATACAGTATACATACACCAAACTCCATGACTATGTACAGTATACATACACCAAACTCCCTGACTACATACAGTATACAAACACCTAACTCCATGACTACATACAGTATACATACACCAAACTCCCTGACTACATACACTATGCAAACACCAAACTCCCTGACTACATACAGTATACATACACCAAACTCCCTGACTACATACAGTATACACACACCAAACTCCCTGACTACATACAGTATACATACACCAAACTCCCTGACTACATACACTTTGCAAACACCAAACTCCCTGACTACATACAGTATACAAACACCAAACTCCCTGACTACATACAGTATACACACACCAAACTCCCTGACTACATACAGTATACAAACACCAAACTCCCTGACTACATACAGTATACACACACCAAACTCCCTGACTACATACAGTATACAAACACCAAACTCCCTGACTACGTACAGTATGCATACACCAAACTCCCTGACTACATACAGTATACATACAGTATACACACACCACACTCATGCATCAGGACTCTGTTAACAGTAAGCACAGGAGCTGCTCCCTGGTGAGACGTTGGTTAATTGGTTGTGAATTAAAAGGTACAGAGAGTTATTGACATCAGGGATCAACAGCAGTAGAACAGCTGCAATGGTGCACGCATAAACTCTTAAAGGGTTCTTGACTGGTTGGTTTTTTCCGCCATTTCACAACATGCAGACTTGTTTACGTGTTGCTGTTCGTTTTGTTGCCAACCTATTTTGCTACCTGACAACTTTACGGTTTTTACTTTTTAATTACCGTTTATATTTTTGTTTTTTCCCTCAACTTTTTCACTCCGGACGCTTTATCTGGACGTGGTTCGTCAGGACCTCCAACAGCCAAATCTAAGTAGTAACATTAACATGATGCCTTCTAATTGCAGTCGCTGTACTCATAATATACAGGAGAACAATCGCCTTACGGCGAGGATAGCTGTGCTCCAAGCCCAGCTTCAGACGCAATCATTAGGCAAGGGTAATTTCAGTGTAGGAAAGGATGAAACAGCGTCTGTGCCACCAGTAAGTACAGATAGTAACGTTAGTATAAATCCCCTCGAAGGTCCCCACAGCCGGACAACTTTCTCACGGTTTCTGGTAGGAAATGCTGTAGGAATGTTCAACCGGTGTCGCTCATTCAGCCGACAGAAACTTTCAATCGGTTTCCCCCATTAAGCAGCGAGTCGGAGTCAGAGGCCGAGCCTTCTCTTGTCTCTACTCCTCCCGTTACGGGGTCTGAGACGTCGAAGCTTCCCACCATTAGCTCTGACAAATTGAAAACTCTAGTCATTGGCGACTCCATTACTCCATTACTTAAAACTAATCATCCAGCGATCGTACACTGTTTACCAGGGGGCAGGGCTACCGACGTTAAGGCTAATCTGAAGATGGTGCTGGCTAAAGCTAACGATGTTAGGATGAAACAGTCAGAGATCACCAAGCGCAACATAGCTTCAGCGTGTAAATCAGCTAGAAAGATGTGTCGACATCTAGTAATTGTCTCTGTCCCCCTCCCAGTTATGGGGAGTGATGAGCTCTACAGCAGAGTCTCACAACTCAATCGCTGGTTGAAAACTGTTTTCTGCCCCTCCCAAAAGATAGAATTTGTAGATAATTGGCCCTCTTTCTGGGACTCACCCACAAACAGGACCAAGCCTGACCTGCTGAGGAGTGACGGACTCCATCCTAGCTGGAGGGGTGCTCTCATCTTATCTACCAACATAGACAGGGCTCTAACTCCTCTAGCTCCACAATGAAATAGGGTGCAGGCCAGGCAGCAGGCTGTTAGCCAGCCTGCCAGCATAGTGGAGTCTGCCACTAGCACAGTCAGTGTAGTCAGCTCAGCTATCCCCATAGAGACCGTGTCTGTGCCTCGACCTAGGTTGGGCAAAACTAAACATGGCGGTGTTCGCCTTAGCAATCTCACTAGGATAAAGACCTCCCCCATTCCTGTCATTATTGAAAGAGATCGTGATACCTCACATCTCAAAATAGGGCTACTTAATGTTAGATCCCTTACTTCAAAGGCAATTATAGTCAATGAACTAATCACTGATCATAATCTTGATGTGATTGGCCTGACTGAAACATGGCTTAAGCCTGATGAATTTACTGTGTTAAATGAGGCCTCACCTCCTGGCTACACTAGTGACCATATCCCCCGTACATCCCGCAAAGGCGGAGGTGTTGCTAACATTTACGATAGCAAATGTCAATTTACAACAAAAAAAATGACGTTTTCGTCTTTTGAGCTTCTAGTCATGAAATCTATGCAGCCTCATCACTTTTTATAGCTACTGTTTACAGGCCTCCTGGGCCATATACAGCGTTCCTCATTGAGTTCCCTGAATTCCTATCGGACCTTGTAGTCATAGCAGATAATATTCTAATCTTTGGTGACTTTAATATTCACATGGAAAAGTCCACAGACCCACTCCAAAAGGCTTTCGGAGCCATCATCGACTCAGTGGGTTTTGTCCAACATGTCTCTGGAACCACTCACTGTCACAGTCATACTCTGGACCTAGTTTTGTCCCATGGAATAAATGTTGTGGATCTTAATGTTTTTCCTCATAATCCTGGACTATCGGACCACCATTTTATTAAGTTTGCAATTGCAACAAATAATCTGCTCAGACCCCAACCAAGGAACATCAAAAGTCGTGCTATAAATTCACAGACAACACAAAGATTCCTTGATGTCCTTCCAGATTCCCTCTGTCTACCCAAGGACGCCAGAGGACAAAAATCAGTTAACCACTTAACTGAGGAACTGAATTTAACCTTATGCAATACCCTAGATGCAGTTGCACCCCTAAAAACTAAAAACATTTCTCATAAGAAACTAGCTCCCTGGTACACGGAAAATACCCGAACTCTGAAGCAAGCTTCCAGAAAATTGGAACGGAAATGGCGCCACACCAAACTGGAAGTCTTCCGACTAGCTTGGAAAGACAGTACCGTGCAGTACCGAAGAGCCCTTACTGCTGCTCGATCATCCTATTTTTCTAACTTAATTTAGGAAAATAAGAACAATCCGAAATTCCTTTTTGATACTGTCGCAAAGCTAACTAAAAAGCAGCATTCCCCAAGAGAGGATGGCTTTCACTTTAGAAGTGATAAATTCATGAACTTCTTTGAGGAAAAGATCATGATTATTAGAAAGCAAATTACGGACTCCTCTTTAAATCTGCGTATTCCTTCAAAGCTCAGTTGTCCTGAGTCTGCACAACTCTGCCAGGACCTAGGATCAAGAGAGACGCTCAAGTGTTTTAGTACTATATCTCTTGACACAATGATGAAAATAATCATGGCCTCTAAACCTTCAAGCTGCATACTGGACCCTATTCCAACTAAACTACCTTGACCCAGAAAATATAAAAAACTATCGGCCTCTATCGAATCATCCATTCCTCTCAAAAAATTTAGAAAAGGCTGTTGCGCAGCAACTCACTGCCTTCCTGAAGACAACCAATGTATACAAAATGCTTCAGTTTGGTTTTAGACCCCATCATAGCACTGAGACTGCACTTGTGAAGGTGGTAAATGACCTTTTAATGGCATCAGACCGAGGCTCTGCATCTGTCCTCGTGCTCCTAGACCTAGTGCTGCTTTTGATACCATCGATCATCACATTCTTTTGGAGAGATTGGAAGCCCAAATTGGTCTACATGGACAAGTTCTGGCCTGGTTTAGATCTTATCTGTTGGAAAGATATCAGTTTGTCTCTGTGAATGGTTTGTCCTCTGACAAATCAACTGTAAATTTCGGTGTTCCTCAAGGTTCCGTTTTAGGATCACTATTGTTTTCACTATATATTTTACCTCTTGGGGATGTCATTCGAAAACATAATGTTAACTTCACTGCTATGCGGATGACACACAGCTGTACATTTCAATGAAACATGGTGAAGCCCCAAAACTGCCCTCGCTATAAGCATGTGTTTCAGACATAAGGAAGTGGATGGCTGCAAACTTTCTACTTTTAAACTCGGACAAAACAGAGATGCTTGTTCTAGGTCCCAAGAAACAAAGAGATCTTCTGTTGAATCTGACAATTCATCTTAATGGTTGTACAGTTGTCTCAAAAAGAACTGTGAAGGACCTCGGCGTTACTCTGGACCCTGATCTCTCTTTTGAAGAACATATCAATACCATTTTTCCATCTATGTAACATTGCAAAAATCAGAAACTTTCTGTCCAAAAATGATGCAGAAAAATGTATCCATGCTTTTGTCACTTCTAGGTTAGACTACTGCAATGCTCTACTTTCCGGCTACCCGGATAAAGCACAAAATAAACTTCAGTTCGTGCTAAATACGGCTGCTAGAATCCTGACTAGAACCAAAACATTTGATCATATTACTCCAGTGCTAGCCTCCCTACACTGGCTTCCTGTCAAGGCAAGGGCTGATTTCAAGGTTTTTACTGCTAACCTACAAAGCATTACATGGGCTTGCTCCTACCTATCTCTCTGATTTGGTCCTGCCGTACATACCTACACATACGCTACGGTCACAAGACGCAGGCCTCCTAATTGTCCCTAGAATTTCTAAGCAAACAGCTGGAGGCAGGGCATTCTCCTATAGAGCTCAATTTTTATGGAATGGTCTGCCTACCCATGTAAGAGACGCAAACTCGGTCTCAACCTTTAAGTCTTTACTGAAGACTCATCTCTTCAGTGGGTCATATTATTGAGTGTAGTCTGGCCCAGGAGTGGAAAGGTGAACGGAAATGCTCTGGAGCAATGAACCGCCCTTGCTGTCTCTGCCTGGCCGGTTCCCCTCTTTCCACTGGGATTGTCTGCCTCTAACCCTATTACAGGGGCTGAGTCACTGGCTTACTGGGGCTCTTTCATACCGTCCCTGAGAGGGGTGCGTCACTTGAGTGGGTTGAGTCACTGATGTGATCTTCCTGTCTGGGTTGGCGCCCCCCCCCCCTTGGGTTGTGCCATGGCGGAGATCTTTGCGGGCAATACTCGGCCTTGTCTCAGGATGGTAAGTTGGTGGTTGAAGATATCCCTCTAGTGGTGTGGGGGCTGTGCTTTGGCAAAGTGGGTGGGGTTATATCCTTCCTGTTTGGCCCTGTCCGGGGGTGTCCTCGGATGGGGCCACAGTGTCTCCTGACCCCTCCTGTCTCAGCCTCCAGTATTTATGCTGCAGTAGTTTATGTGTCGGGGGGCTAGGGTCAGTTTGTTATATCTGGAGTACTTCTCCTGTCCTATTCGGTGTCCTGTGTGAATTTAAGTGTGCTCTCTCTAATTCTCTCTTTCTCTCTTTCTTTCTCTCTCTCGGAGGACCTGAGCCCTAGGACCATGCCTCAGTACTACCTGACATGATGACTCCTTGCTGTCCCGAGTCCACCTGGCCGTGCTGCTGCTCCAGTTTCAACTGTTCTGCCTTATTATTATTGGACCATGCTGGTCATTTATGAACATTTGAACATCTTGGCCATGTTCTGTTATAATCTCCACCCGGCACAGCCAGAAGAGGACTGGCCACCCCACATAGCCTGGTTCCTCTCTAGGTTTCTTCCTAGGTTTTGGCCTTTCTAGGGAGTTTTTCCTAGCCACCGTGCTTCTACACCTGCATTGCTTGCTGTTTGGGGTTTTAGGCTGGGTTTCTGTACAGCACTTTGAGATATCAGCTGATGTACGAAGGGCTATATAAATAAATTTGATTTGATTTGATTTGATTCTTCAGCTGTCCCCACAGGATAACCCTTTGAAGAACCCTTTTAGTTCCAGGTAGAACCCTTCTGGGTTGCATGTAGAACCCTTTCTACAGAGGGTTCTACATGTCACCAAAAATGTTCTACCTGGATCCAAAAAGAGTTGTACTTGGAGCCAAAAAGGGTTATCCTATGGGGACAGCTGAAGAACCCTCTTGGAACCCTTTCTTCTGAGAGTGTATAGCTGTAGGACCTAGTATAGCACTGTTTCAGATATCCCTCATGGTATGACCTAGCCTGGCTACACCATGACTCAACACTGTTTCAGATATCCCTCATGGTATGACCTAGCCTGGCTACACCATGACTCAACACTGTTTCAGATATCCCTCATGGTATAACCTAGCCTGGCTACACCATGACTGAACACTGTTTCAGATATTCCTCATGGTATGACCTAGCCTGGCTACACCATGACTCAACACTGTTTCAGATATTCCTCATGGTATGACCTAGCCTGGCTACACCAGGACTCAACACGGTTTCAGATATCCCTCATGGTATGACCTAGCCTGGCTACACCAGGACTCAACACTGTTTCAGATATCCCTCATGGTATGACCTAGCCTGGCTACACCAGGACTCAACACTGTTTCAGATATTCCTCATGGTATGACCTAGTCTGGCTACACCATGACTGAACACTGTTTCAGATATTCCTCATGGTATGACCTAGCCTGGATTGACCATGACTGAACACTGTTTCAGATATCCCTCATGGTTTGACCTAGCCTGGCTACACCAGGACTGAACACTGTTTCAGATATCCCTCATGGTATGACCTAGCCTGGCTACACCAGGACTGAACATTGTACTTTGTCTGGTCTAGCCAGGCTAGGTAACACCAACCATAAACAAGAATCCAGCAAAAAGGATGTCTTCTCAATAACATGCAGTAGAGACAGTCAAACTATCTATGGTATAAGAAGACATTAATTCATTTCCACAACCACCACATAAAAGTCCTCAATCATTTTTATGACACCTAACTATGCTGTATCAATACCTAAACTTATACTTGTGTTTCATTGCTTTGCCTAGGCTACAAACCATAACTTCAATACAACAACGGAAATGTTGAATTCCTGTTAGTCACACATAAGCATAGACACAGACTATAACACATCCCCGGCCCAGTGTTGCGGTACTGTAGGGTACTGTGATGTTTGCTGCTGCCTGAACACACTGGTTTAGTTCCCATAGAGCAGCAGCCTCGTGAGGCAGAGAGAGAGGGCGCCCGTTAAGAACGGGTGAGCGATTCATTAAATAGGTGGCAATTCGTCATAGCTCTGTCGTCTGGCTTCCTCACTCAGGTCTCAGGGTGCCACTTCACTGACTCTGCTGTTATTAATCTCTCTCCCTCTCGTTGTCGTTCTCTCTCTTCACCTCTCTCTTTCTCTTCTAATTTCTCTATCCATTTTTTTCACTTCTCTCTTTTTTCTCTCCATGTTCACCTCTCTTGCTCTGTCATTCTATCACTCCGTCGTTCTATCGCTCTGTCATTCTCTCGCTCTGTCGTTCTCCCTCTCCCTCTTCACCCCTTTCTCTCTCTTTCCCTCCAACTTCACCTCTCTCTCCTTCTTCATCTCTCTCTTTTGCTTTCTCTCACTCTCCTTTTCTGGCTCTGCACCTCTCTCTCCTTCTTCATCTCTCTCTTTCTCTTTCTCTCACTCTCCTTTTCTGGCTCTTCACCTCTCTCTCCTGATACAGCTCTCTCTCCATTCTCACCTCTCTTTCTCTCCTGATCTTCCTCTCTATTTAAACTTCTTCCTCGTTATCGCTCTCATTCTCAGTTTCACTTTTCACCCTCAAGTCTGTTGCACATCTTTTTCGAAACACCTCTTATCTTTGTCCTAGAAATAACATTCTCTTTCTCACATCCTCTCATCATGCACTCTCTCTACCTCCATCTTCACATCTATCCATCCCTCTCTCTTTATGTCATTCTACATCGAGGTCACTGTAAGTAACCTAAAGACAAGATGATTTACATACGTACCCAAAGCCCACAGCAGTCTCAGAACAGACTAATGGCACAGTGTGTTAATTACATCCCACGGGGCAAACACTGGTTGAATCAATATTGTTTCCATGTCAGTTCAACAAAATTACATTGAACCAATGTGGAATAGACGTTGAATTGACGTCTGTGCCCAGTGGGAGTGTGACTAACTCCAAGCTACAACACAGACAAATAGGTATCTCGGCAGCAATATTATTACTCCAAATGACCATTACAGTCAAGCTATCAGTCCAGGTCAGGTGGAATGATATGTCAGCAAAACTACTGTAGTAGAACAAGTAAAAATCAACCATTTAAAGATCAGAAGATTCCTTCCATCTTCCAAGGATTCAGCATTCAGGGCTGCAAACATAATTGATTGTGGTCAGCTACTATAGTATAGATTTACCTTCCAACAGAAAAATGGAGCCTGAGGAGGTTAAAGGGGCTTTCTTTCTTCAAGACAGCAGGAGACGTGCAGGAAACAGTTTTATGATAGTTTGGCATACAAAGCACTTCTATTACCTTGAATTGCAGATTCCCTTATTGAGAACAGAGTGTACATCTTGAAATCTCTTACTCCTGATCCATTGTAATAGAAAGTAGGACAACTCTTATTAAACACAGATCACAGTATTACTGCTCAGAATAAGGGCCAGTCAATTCACTCCACACTCTACTTAAAACCAGCACTGAGTGCAATAACCTCTTTAAGTTAACGCATTTAAAACATGCAATGTTGAGAATAAAACTGGAGTATAATACATTAAAGAGCGTAGCTTTAGAATTGAGGGCTACAATCTTTTTTCCCTCTTGAAACAAATTGAGGTGAAGTTCTGGTCTGGAGCTGAAGCAGAGTGAATATATCTGCTATAGCCTCAAGGGCAGAACATAGACTTTAATCATAGATTGGACATCAGCATTTGTCCTGACCCCTAGCCTCTCTCTCCCTCTCACTCTCTAGCCACCACAACACATAGAACAAGACCAGAGGTAATATTTGACATAAACAGTGCATTCGGAAAGTATTCAGACCCCTTGACTTTTTCCACATATTTTTTTCGTTACGGCCTTATTCTCAAAAGAATGTCCCTCATCGATCTACACACAATACCCCATAATGATGAAGCGAAAACAGGTTTTTAGAAATTGTTGCAAATGTATTAAAAATAAAAAACAAAATAACTTATTTACATAAGTATTCAGACCCTTGTCTATGAGACTCAAAATTGAGCTCAGGTGCATCCTGTTTCCACTGATCATTCTTGAGATGTTTCTACAACTTGATGGTAGCCCACCTGTGGTAAATTCAATTGATTGGGCATGATTTGGAAAGGCACTAACCTGTCTATATAAGGTCCCACAGTTGTCATAGCAAAAACCAAGCCATTAGATCGAAGGAATGGTCTGTAGAGCGCCGAGACAGAATTGTGTCGAGACACAGACCTGGTGAAGGGTACCAACAAAATGTCTGCAGCATTGAAGGTCCCCAAGAACACAGTGGCCTTTATCATTCTTAAACGGAAGAAGTTTGGAACCACCAAGACTCTTATAGCTGGCCACCCGGACAAACTGAGCAATCAGGAGAGAAGGGCCTTGGTCAGGGAGGTGACCAAGAACCCGATGGTCACTCTGATCGAGCTCCACAGTTTCTCTGTGGAGATGGCAGAACCTTCCAGATGGACAACCATCTCTGCAGCTCTACACCAATCAGGTCTTTATGGTAGAGAGGCCAGACAGAAGCCACTCCTCAATAAAAGGCACATGACAGTTCGCTTGAAGAATGACAAAAGGCACCTAAAGGACTTTAAGACCATGAGAAACACGATTCTCTGGTCTGATGAAACCAAGATTGAACTCTTTAGCATGAATGTCAAGTGTCACATCTGGAGGAAACCTGGCACCATCCCTACGGTGATGCATGGTGGTGGCAGTATCACGCTGTGGGGATGTTTTTCAGCAGAGCAAAGTACAGATGAAAACCTGCTCCGGAACTCTCAGGCCCTCAGACTGGGGCGAAGGTTCACATTCCAACAGGACAACGACCCTAAGCACACAGCCAAGACAACGCAGGAATGGCTTCGGGAACAAGTCTCTGAATGTTCTTGAGTGACCCAGCCAGAGCCCGCACTTGAACCGGATCGAACATCTCTGGAGAGGCCTGAAAATAGCTGTGCAGCGACGCTCCTCATCCAACCTGACAGAGCTTGAGAGGATCTGCAGAGAAGAATGGGAAAAACTCCCCAAATACAGGTGTGCCAAGCTTGTAGAGTCATACCCAAAAAGACTTGAGTCTGTAATCTGCCAAAGGTGTTTTAAAAAGTACTGAGTGAAGGGTCTGAATACTTATTTAAATATGTTTGCAATTTCTTAAAACATGCCTTTTCTTTGTCAATACGGGGTATTGTGAGTAAATTGAAGAGGATTTAAAAAAAATCTATTTTAGAATAAGGCTGTAACATAACAACATGTGGAAAAAGTCAAGGGGTCTGAATACTTCCCGAATGCACTGTAATTACAGTGGTTAAATGTCACTATTTTGACACATTCTAATGAGACCCTGTTGCCCAGACTGGGTAAGTGTCCATCCATAGACCACACAGTAGGGAAGCAGACACATAAAATCTGTCTTGTGAATGAACTCACCAATAAGTCTTTACAGAAATGATGAAGTACTGTAAGTAACCCAACAACACGATGGCTGGTAGGCTATGCACCTGAAAGCCACGGCAGTCTCAGTACAGACTAATGGTACAGTGTGTTCATTTAAGTGTGTCTACCCGCAGCTATAACACAGACGTAGTTCTCTAGTCTAGGCACAATGTGTTCTACTCCAAACACATATTACAGTCAAGCTATCAGCCCAGGTCTGAACTGACCCATACGTCTTTGGATCAGACATGACTGGAATGCATCAATATCTTTCAGAGGTCAGAGAGCCGGTTAACACACAGTATGTCCTAGAGGTCAGAGAGCCGGTAACACACAGTATGTCCTAGAGGTCAGAGAGCGGTGTCTGTGAAGGAAAGACAATCCCAAATGATGTCCTAGAGGTGGCATCTGTGTAGGTAAGACAGTCCCAAACGATGTCCTAGAGTTGACGGCTACGTAGGAAAGACAGTCCCACATTATGTCCTAGAGGTCACGTCTCCGTAGGAAATAGTCCCATTTCAGGACCAGTCATCACCTGGATAAATCCTTCAGGTCTCTCTTTCTGCTTCATTATAACTCACTGGGTGAACAGAAGCCGGATCATTTAAAAGAGGTGAAATTTGAGCTGAGTAACAGAAAATAACATTTCATCCCTTTTTTCATTTGTCTGGCTTTTTATCTCTGTTGATCCAACAGACCAACGTGCGGGCGCACACACACTCGCACAGGCACACACACGCAAGTAGTTCTGTGTTTGTGTGTGCGGCATGGGCACACACACACACACGGGCACAGACACATGCACACACACTCGAGCACACAGATAAGACAAGGTCAATGTGAGATATAAATTAATGACGAGAGCAGTTGAGTACAAAACACAGACTTCAAACATAAACTCACTTAGAGTATAGCAAACACACACACACTGTCATACAAACACAAACAAATACATATTCACACAAAATACATATACGTAGTAAGACAGGCACAACACACACACACACAAACAATGCACACACAGTCACACACACACTCTCTCTCTAATCCATCCTCTCCCCCTGTCCCTCTTACCGGGCAGGCCGAGGCAGAGCAGGGCGCTGTAGTAGATGACGGGCAGTGGTCCGAGGGGGCAACCCTGGGGAGTGTCGGCCAGCTGCTGCCCTGGGCTCCAGGCACTGCTGTTGGGGGGGGAAAGGAGGGGGAAGATGTGGCTGTGCTCCATGGCCCTCCTCTTCCTCCTGGTCCTCGTCCTTAAATGCTCAGGAGTGTGTGAGCTCAGCTCGGCTCGGAGTCGGGGAAGCCCAGAAACACACACTCTCACAGACCCAGACAGCAGGACTGAGACAGAGAACGGGAGAGAGAGAGGGAGAGAGATAGAGAGGGAGGGAGGGAGGGAGAGGGAGAGAGAGAGAGAGGGTGCTCTGTCCTTGGGTGCCAGTCGGCATAAGTGTGAGGTATGTGTTGAAGCTGGGGTTGCGCGAGTGTTTTCTGCGTATCTGAGTGAGAGAGAGAAGAAGAGAGAGGGAGACGGAGGGGGGAGAAGAGGCTGTAAGTGTCTGTGTGAGAGAGACAGATGTTGAGACACAGACGACACAGACGGGAAGATAAGAGATGATATGTGTGTGTGACAGAGGGAGAGAGGAGGAGGGAGAGAGGAGGAGGGAGAGAGGAGGAGGAGAGTTGAGAGAGAAAGTAAGTGGGGAGGGAAGATGCTGCATGCATGTGTGACTGAGAGAATCAGAATGAACCGAGAGAAAGACAGAGACAGAGAGGATGGAGAGAGAGAAAAAGAGAGATTTAGAGAGGGAGGGGGTTAAGACAGAGAGAGAGTGAGAGAGAGAGAGATGGAGTGAGTGAGACAGGAGGGAGGGGGTAGAGAGAGAGCCAGGGCACACTAGAGGAGTGAGTAAGGAGAAGTGTGGGAGCAAAAGAGGGAAAAGCAGACAGGAAGGAGAGGAGAGAGGGATAAAGATTATTTGGATATGTGTGAGTGAGGAGAAGACAGGAAGGCAGTGAGAGTGAGGGAGCGGAGGAAGGAGGAGGAGTGGTTATGTTTCCCTTGTATAGTATAGTACATAGTATAGTCTACACAAAGAACATATCGAATTGGAGGGATGATGAGATGACAGATGGGGGTAGTGTGTGTGTGTGTGTGTGTGTGTGTGTGTGTGTGTGTGTGTGTGTGTGTGTGTGTGTGTGTGTGTGTGTGTGTGTGTGTGTGTGTGTGTGTGTGTGTGTGTGTGTGTGTGTGATTGCTTGTGTGCCAACAAGTTCAACGGTTGTGTGTGCTCACAGGTGTTCTCACACATGTACACAACACATGTACACACGCACCATTGAACTCCCATCTGTCATCTCGTGTGTGATTGTGTGTGATTGCTCATGTGCCAACAAGTTCAATGGTCATGCATGTGTACACGTGTTGTGTACATGTGTGGGAACACCTGTGCGCATGGTTAACTAGATATCCTGATTGTCTACAGTGTAAACTATGAGGTAATCTGTGTCATTCTATTTCTATGCTTAATCTAGTGCAATAAATCCTTTGTCTCTACATTGAATAACATTTTGAACCAGGGTCCTATGGGTGGAAGGTATTTGTTTATTCATAACACATATGTATTGCCCTACTTCATACCTTTGCTCGATTCCATAGACAATATATTCATTCTATTTCTATGCATAGTCCTCTGCATAGAATCTATTCATTCTATTTATTTCCTTGATTCCATAGAAATACAATCTATTCATTCTATTTATTTGCTTAATCCTCTGCATAGAAATCCTCTGTCTCTACAATTACAGAATGGTCCAACTGTTTGTTCATAACACACATGACTCCACTGCCCTACTTCGTTCCATAGAAATACAATCTCTTCATTCCATTTCTATGCTCTATGCTTCTGCATACAAATCCTCTTTCTCTACATTTGAATAACATCTTAGCACTACATTGTTTCCGGGTCCTACATCGTGAGTGGATCGTGAAAATGTGTTCATAACAATGTGTACATATGAATTACAGAATACAATCGATTCACATTGTTGTCAGCTGAACTGAATACATACAGAACACATGACAAACATAATATATTCACTGTAGTTGCAGGTGTGGACATAAAATCAATGTTCAGTGATATCAGGCGTGACTTTGCACAAGAGTGGTTTTGGGTGCTAGGGGTTAGGCCCCCACTGACCTGATTAAATGGATAACACCGTATTGGCACCCTATGTTCCTATGGGTCCTGGTCAAGTAGTGCACTATGTAGTGAATATGATGTAATTTGGGACACAGACATTATACAGGGGGAGGCAGGCTCACTGCTGAATAAAATATAACACTCACTCACCTGCCAAGCTTTCACAGAATGAAACCTATGGGCAGGGGAGAGAGGGAAGGAAGGAGAGAGAGGAGGGATGGGGTAGGAGGGAGGGAGGTGGAGAGAGAGAGAAGAGCGGGAGGAGAAGGAGAGAGAGAAGGAGAGATGAGTGGGAGGGGTAAAGACAGGGAGAGAAGAAGAGAGAGAGAGAGAGAGAGAGAGAGAGAGAGAGAAAGAGAGAGAGAGAAAGAGAAAGAGAACGAGAGAGAGAGAAAGTGAAAGAGAGAGAGAGAGAGAGAGAGAGAGAGAGAGAGAGAGAGAACAGGAGAGAGAGGATGATGTTTGGAGGGGGACTCAGCACAGATGAGAGGCTGAAGAAAAAAGGAACATGGTAGGAATCAGGGAGGGATGGAGTGAGGGATGAACGGAGAGATGGAGAGGTGTAGGAAGACCAGGGATCCCATCCTGCAGCCTGTTGTGTTCTATCCATCAGATTTGCGCTGAGTGAAAGGTTGTATTAATTATGGATGTTCAGTGTAATAGCCAGGCTGTTTGTTTAGTATGCCAGCATAATCAGCTGATTTATAATAATGAAGGGATGGAGAAAGGGAGGATGGAGGGATGGATAAGAGATAATGGATTGAAGAAGAGAAGGAGTGTGGTTCACATGCCCTTAATTCTCTTCTCCAACATGGAACATTTACAAAGGCAGGAGGAGTTAGGGAGGGGGCTGCACCAACAGCACAATGAAACGTTAAATAAAATATACACTAGAAGACGTTAATTGATCATGGAGAACGATGGAGAGAGAGAGAGAGAGAGAGAGAGAGAGAGAGAGAGAGAGAGAGAGAGAGAGAGAGAGAGAGAGAGAGAGAGAGAGAGAGAGAGAGAGGAGAGAGAGAGAGAGAGGAGAGAGAGAGAGAGAGAGAGAGGAGAGAGAGAGAGAGAGAGAGAGAGAGAGAGAGAGAGAGAGAGAGAGAGAGAGAGAGAGAGAGAGAGAGAGAGAGAGAGAGAGAGAGAGAGAGAGAAGAGAGAGAGAGAGAGAGAGAGAGAGAGAGAGAGAGAGAGAAGGAGAGAGAGAGAGAGAGAGAGAGAGAGAGAGAGAGAGAGAGAGAGAGAGAGAAGGAGAGAGAGAGAGAGAGAGAGAGAAGGAGAGAGAGAGAGAGAGAGAGAGAGAGAGAGAGAGAGAGAGAGAGAAAGGTGGATGGGGAGAGGAAGAGGAAGGTAATGTATTAGACTATTAGACTCTCAGCAGCTAGCAGAGCTCTGGAACAGCCAGAGGGTCAGGAGCACTCTGGTCTATAGTGTTAAAAACATTGTCATTACACACTCAACCCTATCAGCCTGAAATGTCTTCACTCAAAGAGTCAAATTGCAAGCTTTTCTGTGGTGCAACTGGGTAAGAACCTTTCAGGGCGCCAGTCAGGTGTGCTTGCGAGGCAGTGGTCCCAGGTTCTAGTCCTGCTGTGAGCTGGAACAGGACGAAGTGGTACAACTTGGAAAGCAGTGCAACGTCCATTACACCCTGCATAAAAATACTACCCACATCATGACACCCTGCATAAAAATACTACCCACATCATGACACCCTGCATAAAAATACTACCCACATCATGACACCCTGCATAAAAATACTACCCACATCATTACACCCTGCATAAAAATACTACCCACATCATGACACCCTGCATAAAAATACTACCCACATCATGACACCCTGCATAAAAATACTACCCACATCATTACACCCTGCATAATGATACTACACACATCATTACACCCTGCATAATGATACTACACACATCATTACAACACCGTTGACCTCAACGCATCCTGGGAGGTATTACGGTATCTCTCGTCAGTCGTGACGGCTGGTGGTGGTGTGTCAGGACAGGGCATTACGAGACTGTGTGTCACTGTGTGGTCCCTATCGGCTGCCACTATCTCTTCTGGCCCCTGTAGTGACAGCCTGCCTGGCTGCCTGCCTGACAGGCTGGCCTATCGATAGGTCTCCCCAGGGCTGCAGTGACATCTATCTTCCCACTGTCTGTGTCGTTAACACACCCGTTACATCCTCATTACCCACGCCATTAGGAGAGGTACACACACACACACCCTTACGCAGGTACACACACACGCTCGCACACAGACACAAAAACAGGTAGACTCACACAAACACATATATGCACAGTGTCACTGTCAGACTTACCCAGGCACACTGCCATATCTAGGTATACTCAGGTACTTAACATGGGCACAGATTGGGATGGACATTATGGCCTAACTCACCACAAGTCTCATCATGTGTCACATGTACACACATTCCTATGGGATAGTGCACATACACTTACAATGCTGTCACAATGGGACAGGAAACAATAAAGGAGTGATAGTGAGGGAATCAAAATGGGAAGGGAGAAGGAGTCTGTGAGAGGGAGAGAGGGAGAAGGAGTCTGTGAGAGGGAGAGAGGGAGAAGGAGTCTGTGAGAGGGAGAGAGGGAGAAGGAGTCTGTGAGAGGGGGAGAGGGAGAAGGAGTCTGTGAGAGGGAGAAGGAGTCTGTGAGAGGGAGAGAGGGAGAAGGAGTCTGTGAGAGGGAGAAGGAGTCTGTGAGAGGGAGAGAGGGAGAAGGAGTCTGTGAGAGGGAGAGAGGGAGAAGGAGTCTGTGAGAGGGAGAGATGGAGAAGGAGTCTGTGAGAGGGGGAGAGGGAGAAGGAGTCTGTGAGAGGGAGAGATGGAGAAGGAGTCTGTGAGAGGGAGAGATGGAGAAGGAGTCTGTGAGAGGGAGAGATGGAGAAGGAGTCTGTGAGAGGGAGAGATGGAGAAGGAGTCTGTGAGAGGGAGAGATGGAGAAGGAGTCTGTGAGAGGGAGAGAGGGAGAGAGGGAAGGAGAGGGAGAAGGAGTCTGTGAGAGGGAGAGAGGACGAGAGGGAAGGAGAGGGAGAAGGAGTCTGTGAGAGGGAGAGAGGGAAGGAGAGGGAGAAGGGGTCTGGAAGAGGGAGAGAGGGAAGGAGAGGGAGAGGAGTCTGTGAGAGGGAGAGAGGGAAGGAGAGAGAGAAGGAGTCTGTGAGAGGGTGAAAGGGAAGGAGAGGGAGAAGGAGTGTGGGAGAAGGAGAGAGGGAAGGAGAGGGAGAAGGAGTCTGGGAGAGGGAGAGAGGGAACGAAAGGGAGCAGGAGTCTGGGAGAGGGAGAGAGGGAACGAGAGAGAGAATGAGTCTGGGAGAGGGAGAGAGAGAATGAGAGGGAGAAGGAGTCTGGGAGAGGGAGAGAGGGAAGGAGAGGGAGAAGGAGTCTGGGAGAGGGAGAGGGAGAGAGGGAACGAGAGGTAGCAGGAGTCTGGGAGAGGGAGAGAGGGAACGAGAGGAAGAAGGAGTCTGGGAGAGGGAGAGATGTTTGAGGAAGAAGGGAACATAGGAGAAGGAAAATAACAGAGTGAGTGAGTGAGATGGAGGGATGGGGAGAGATGGAGAGATGGAGGGAGACCCAGGGATCCCTTCCCTCTGCAGCCTGTTGTGTTCTATCCATCAGCGTTGCCATGAGCGACAGGTTGTATTTATGATGGATGTTCAGTATAATAGCCTTTGGTTTGGTATGCAGGCATAATCAGCTGCTTGATTCACTGATACAGGGGGACCCAGGTCTCTCTCTATTATTCTCTCTCTTTGTTTTTCTTCTTACACTCCTTCTTCCCTCCCTCCCTCCCTCCAACTCAATTCCCCTCCTTACCCTGCTCTCCACCTCTTTTCTTCTCAATCTCTTCAAAAGAGAAGATGAGCGAGAGGTGCCCCTCCTTGAGCGGACATCTTAAAGAAACAGAAAGCAGGGATGGAGATGGATCATTAAAGAAGAAACACACCATTTACCCTGCATGTCATGTCCATTCACTGTGTTTACTGTCTCTCTCTCTCTCTCTCTCTCTCTCTCTCTCTCTCTCTCTCTCTCTCTCTCTCTCTCTCTCTCTCTCACACACACACTCAAACCCCCCCCCCCCACCCATACACACCTACACCCCCCCCCCCCCCCTCCTTATGACAGTTTTGCACACTCTTGGCATTCTCTCAACCAGCTTCACCTGGAATGCTTTTCCAACAGTTTTGAAGGAGTTCCCACATATGCTGAGCACCTGTTGGCTGCTTTTCCTTCACACTGCGGTCCAACTCATCCTAAACCATCTCAATTGGGTTGAGGTCGGGTGATTGTGGAGGCCAGGTCATCTGATGCAGCACTCCATCACTCTCTTTGTTGGTCAAATAGCCCTTACACAGCCTGGAGGTGTGTTGTGTCATTGTCCTGTTGAAAAACAAATGACAGTCCCACTATGTGCAAACTAGATGGGATGGCATATCAGTGCAGAATGCTGTGGTAGCCATGCTGGTTAAATAAATCACAGACAGTGTCACCAGCAAAGCACCCCACACCATCCCACCTCCTCCATGCTTCACAGTGGGAACCACACATGCGGAGATCATCCGTTCAACTACTCTGCGTCTCACAAAGACACGGCCGTTGGAACCAAAAATCTCAAATTTGGACTCATCAGACCAAAGGACAGATTTCTAATGGTCTAATGTCCATTGTTCATGTTTCTTGGACCAAACAAGACTGTTCTTCTTACTGGTGTCCTTTAGTAGTGGTTTCTTTGCAGTAATTCGACCATGAAGGCCTAATTCACACAGTCTCCTATGAACAGTTGATGTTGAGATATGTCTGTCATTTGAACTCTGTGAAGCATTTATTTTGGCTGCATTTTCTGAGGCTGGTAACTCTTATGAACTTATCCTCTGCAGCAGAGGTAACTCTGGGTCTTGCTTTCCTGTGGTGGTCCTCAAGAGACAGTTTCATCATAGCGCTTGATGGTTTTAGCGACTGCACTTGAATAAACTTTCAAAGTTCTTGAAATGTTCCGTATTGACTAACCTTCATGTCTTAAAGTAATGATGGACTGTCGTTTCTCTTTGCTTATTTGAGCTGTTCTTGGTTTTTTACCAAATAAGGATATATTCTGTATACCACCCATACCTTGTCACAACACAACTGACTAGCTCAAATGCATTAAGAAGGAAAAAAAGTCCACAAATTAACTTTTAAAAAGGCACACCTGTTAATTGAAATGCATTCCAGGTAACTTCCCCATGAAGATGGTTGAGAGAATGCCAAGAGTGTGCAAAGATGTCATCAAAGCAAAGGGTGGCTACTTTGAAGAATCTCAAATATAAAATATATTTTGATTTGTTTAACACTTTTTTGTTTACTACATGATTCCATATGTGTTATTTTATAGTTTTGATGTCTTCACTATTATTCTACAATGTAGAAACTAGTAAAAACAAAGAAAAACCCTGCAATGAGTAGGTGTGTATTATAACTAGTTCTTTATTTATACATATTTCTAATCAGAACACCGTCCGATGGGAAATCTCCATATCCTGATAATTTGTATATCCACCACCACCTCCAGATCCAGCAGGCCGGGGCACGTTCCCTCTTCCTCTCCCCAGCCACAGTGACCCTCTCTGGGCTAGACTAGCTGGGCAGACCAGGCCAGCTCTGGGGATCAGCTGGTGAAGCAGGCCTTTATAATGCCTCTGTTATTGGACTGGAGGAAATAGATCAACACTTAACATTGCAGTCTGCAGCCCTGAGGTCCTAAAATACTGCACACACTCACACATGTGCACACACACACACTCACACGTGTGTACACACACACACACACACACACACTCACACGTGTGTACACACACACACACTCACATGTGTGCACACACACACACTCACACGTGTGCACACACACACACACTCACACGTGTGTACACACACACACACACACACTCACACGTGTGCACACACACACACTCACACGTGTGCACACACACACACACTCACACGTGTGCACACACACACACTCACACGTGTGCATACACACACACTCATACAGACAAAGGTAAAGTCCTACTGGTTTGAGATTCAATTCTTGTTTGCCATGTCGCCTGTTTAAGTTAGAATTTTTGTCCAAGCTGACAAGTGATCAAACATCTCCCTACAAATATTCTCTCTTTCCTCCTCTCCTCTTCCTCCCTTCCCTTTCCCACCTGCCTTCCATCTCCCTCTTCCTCTCTTCTCTTATTCCCTCTCTATCTCGCCCTTCCTCTCCCCCTTGGTGTTCTTGTTGTTGCTGCTGCTGTCTGGGTCTGTGTGCATTTGCCCTCTCACATTGATCTATAATGGACGGATTTCCATCTCGTTTGATGCCCGACTTCAAAGCCGCTGTGATTATGATTCCGATCACACCGGCGAAGTAAAATGGAATTATCATTGGCACCAGGGAGAGTCAGGAGAGAAGGTCAGGGTGGACTGGGGTACTGGTAGTGTGGGGGATAGGAGAGCTCCCTAACACGGAGGGCAAACTAATGGGACGAAGGGAGGGTGGAAGGGAGGGAGGGAGGGAGGAAGGTAGAGAAGGAAGAAAAGAGGGAGAGTTGTCCTGATGTCCTTTCTATCTCATTTGGTAGAGCATTGAGCTTATAACTCCAGAATAGTGGGTTTGATTCACAGGACCACCAATACGTAAAATGCATGTTTCTTTGGATAAAACCTTGGCTAAATGGCATATATTGTTTATATATTATGAGATGCAGGAAGGAAGAGGCGAGGGAGGGAGAGGATAGAGAGAAGGGTTGAGTGGGCTACTTTCTAAATGTAATCGATTACAGTTTCTAGTTATGTCCAAAACTGTAATGAGTAACATAACTTTTGGATTACCCAAACACAATAACTTAATCTGATTACTTTTGGATTACTTTCCCTTTAAGAGGCATTATTAGAAGAAGACAAAAGTAATTAATTTAACGCATTTGGTGTGTCATCATAGTGGTCTCTGACTTGTGGTCAAACTCACTCAGGTGGAACAAACTTAAAATGGTGCCTTTTTCAAGACAGCAGCTACTCTACTTGGGGTGCAAATACATCAAGGCACTTACATTACATATAAAAGAAAAGATAAAACAGTAATCAGTTACTCCTCAACATGTAATCAGTTACTCCCCAGCATGTAATCAGTTACTCCTCAACATGTAATCAGTTACTCCTCAACATGTAATCAGTTACTCCTCAACATGTAATCAGTTACTCCCCAACATGTAATCAGTTACTCCCCAACATGTAATCAGTTACTCTTCAACATATAATCAGTTACTCCTCAACATGTAATCAGTTACTCCTCAACATGTAATCAGTTACTCCCCAACATGTAATCAGTTACTCCTCAACATGTAATCAGTTACTCCTCAACATGTAATCAGTTACTCTTCAACATATAATCAGTTACTCCTCAACATGTAATCAGTTACTCCTCAACATGTAATCAGTTACTCCCCAACATGTAATCAGTTACTCCTCAACATGTAATCAGTTACTCCTCAACATGTAATCAGTTACTCCCCAACATGTAATCAGTTACTCCCCAACATGTAATCAGTTATTCCCCAACATGTAATCAGTTACTCCCCAACATGTAATCAGTTACTCCTCAACATGTAATCAGTTACTCTTCAACATATAATCAGTTACTCCCCAACATGTAATCAGTTACTCCCCAACATGTAATCAGTTACTCCCCAACATGTAATCAGTTACTCCTCAACATGTAATCAGTTACTCTTCAACATATAATCAGTTACTCCTCAACATGTAATCAGTTACTCCTCAACATGTAATCAGTTACTCCCCAACATGTAATCAGTTACTCCTCAACATGTAATCAGTTACTCCTCAACATGTAATCAGTTACTCCCCAACATGTAATCAGTTACTCCCCAACATGTAATCAGTTATTCCCCAACATGTAATCAGTTACTCCCCAACATGTAATCAGTTACTCCTCAACATGTAATCAGTTACTCTTCAACATATAATCAGTTACTCCCCAACATGTAATCAGTTACTCCCCAACATGTAATCAGTTACTCCCCAACATGTAATCAGTTACTCCCCAACATGTAATCAGTTACTCCCCAACATGTAATCAGTTACTCCCCAACATGTAATCAGTTACTCCCCAACATGTAATCAGTTACTCCCCAACATGTAATCAGTTACTCCCCAACATGTAATCAGTTACTCCCCAACATGTAATCAGTTACTCCCCAACATGTAATCAGTTATTCCCCAACATGTAATCAGTTACTCCCCAACATGTAATCAGTTACTCTTCAACATGTAATCAGTTATTCCCCAACATGTAATCAGTTACTCCCCAACATGTAATCAGTTACTCCCCAACATGTAATCAGTTACTCCCCAACATGTAATCAGTTACTCCTCAACATGTAATCAGTTACTCCTCAGCATGTAATCAGTTATTCCCCAACATGTAATCAGTTACTCCTCAGCATGTAATCAGTTACTCCCCAACATGTAATCAGTTACTCCTCAACATGTAATCAGTTACTCCTCAGCATGTAATCAGTTACTCCCCAACATGTAATCAGTTATTCCCCAACATGTAATCAGTTACTCCCCAACATGTAATCAGTTATTCCCCAACATGTAATCAGTTACTCCCCAACATGTAATCAGTTATTCCTCAACATGTAATCAGTTACTCCTCAACATGTAATCAGTTATTCCTCAACATGTAATCAGTTACTCCTCAACATGTAATCAGTTATTCCTCAACATGTAATCAGTTATTCCCCAACATGTAATCAGTTATTCCTCAACATGTAATCAGTTACTCCCCAACATGTAATCAGTTACTCCTCAACATGTAATCAGTTACTCCTCAACATGTAATCAGTTACTCCCCAACATGTAATCGGTTACTCCCCAACATGTAATCAGTTACTCCTCAACATGTAATCAGTTATTCCTCAACATGTAATCAGTTACTCCTCAACATGTAATCAGTTACTCCCAAACATGTAATCAGTTACTCCCCAACATGTAATCAGTTATTCCCCAACATGTTATTCCCCAACATGTAATCAGTTACTCCCCAACACGTAATCAGTTATTCCCCAACATGTTATTCCCCAACATGTAATCAGTTATTCCTCAACATGTAATCAGTTACTCCCCAACATGTAATCAGTTACTCCTCAACATGTAATCAGTTACTCCTCAACATGTAATCAGTTACTCCCCAACATGTAATCAGTTACTCCCCAACATGTAATCAGTTACTCCTCAACATGTAATCAGTTATTCCTCAACATGTAATCAGTTACTCCTCAACATGTAATCAGTTACTCCCAAACATGTAATCAGTTACTCCCCAACATGTAATCAGTTATTCCCCAACATGTTATTCCCCAACATGTAATCAGTTAATCCCCAACATGTAATCAGTTATTCCCCAACATGTTATTCCCCAACATGTAATCAGTTACTCCCCAACATGTAATCAGTTATTCCCCAACATGTTATTCCCCAACATGTAATCAGTTACTCCTCAACATGTAATCAGTTACTCCCCAACATGTAATCAGTTATTCCCCAACATGTTATTCCCCAACATGTAATCAGTTATTCCCCAACATGTAATCAGTTACTCCCCAACATGTAATCAGTTATTCCCTAACATGTTATTCCCCAACATGTAATCAGTTACTCCCCAACGTGTAATCAGTTATTCCCCAACATGTTATTCCCCAACATGTAATCAGTTACTCCTCAACATGTAATCAGTTACTCCCCAACATGTAATCAGTTATTCCCCAACATGTTATTCCCCAACATGTAATCAGTTATTCCCCAACGAGTAATCAGTTATTCCCCAACATGTAATCAGTTACTCCTCAACATGTAATCAGTTACTCCCCAACATGTAATCAGTTATTCCCCAACATGTTATTCCCCAACATGTAATCAGTTACTCCCCAACATGTAATCAGTTATTCCCCAACATGTAATCAGTTACTCCTCAACATGTAATCAGTTACTCCCCAACATGTAATCAGTTATTCCCCAACATGTAATCAGTTATTCCCCAACATGTAATCAGTTATTCCCCAACATGTAATCAGTTACTCCCCAACATGTAATCAGTTATTCCCCAACATGTAATCAGTTATTCCCCAACATGTAATCAGTTATTCCCCAACATGTAATCAGTTATTCCCCAACATGTTATCAGTTACTCCCCAACATGTAATCAGTTACTCCCCAACATGTAATCAGTTATTCCCCAACATGTAATCAGTTATTCCCCAACATGTAATCAGTTACTCCTCAACATGTAATCAGTTACTCCCCAACATGTAATCAGTTATTCCCCAACATGTAATCAGTTATTCCCCAACATGTAATCAGTTACTCCCCAACATGTAATCAGTTATTCCCCAACCCTGATGAAGAGAGAGGGGGAGAAGACAGCAAGGTAACCACCACACTGATTAACCAATCAAGGATTGAAAACCCTGTGTTGTTTGGCCATTAAACCAATGACTGGAGAATTCAACACCAAAGGGTGTGTGTTACTGAGGACAAGGTCAAGGACTCATGGAAGTGATGCTTCATTTCAAAAGTTATGTTGAAAGCTCTATATTGTCAACCATATACAATACTGTACAAAAGTGTGGGGTCACTCAGAAATGTCCTTGTTTTTGAAAGAAAACACATTTTTTTGTCCATTAAAATAACAACAAATTGATCAGAAATTCAGTGTAGACTTTGTTAATGTTGTAAATTACTATTGTAGCTGGAAACGGCAGATTTTTTAATGGAATATCTACATAGGGGTACAGAGGCCCATTATCAGCAACCATTACTCCTGCGTTCCAATGGCGCATTGTGTTAGCTAATCCAAGTTTATAATTTTGTGCTGATTAAAGAAGCAATTAAACTGGCCTTCTTTAGACTAGTTTAGTATCTGGAGCATCAGCATTTGTGGGTTCGATTACAGGCTCAAAATGGCCAGAAACAAAGCATTTTCTTCTGAAACTCGTCAGTCTATTCTTGTTCTGAGACATGAAGGCTATTCCATGCGAGTAATTGTCAAGAAACTGAAGATCTCGTACAATGCTGTGTGCTACTCCCTTCACAGAACAGCTCAAATTGGCTCTAACCAGAATAAAATAGGAGTTGGAGGCCCCGGTGCACAAGTGAGCAAGAGGACAAGTACATTAGTGTGTCTAGTTTGAGAAACAGACGCCTCACAAGTCCTCAACTGGCAGCTTCATTAAATAGTACCCGCAAAACACCAGTCTCAACTTCAACAGTGAAGAGGCCTACATAGAACCATAGGATAATATTAACAATGTGTATAAACACTGGATGACTGACAGGGGGCGCTGTTTTGAAGCCACTACGAAGCCATTTTAGTATTTCTCCTCCAGTGTAAAATGAGTATTTCTCCAGTGTAAAACAAAAAGATTTTGGAAGCTATAGAAATGCATTTATTAACGTTTACATTCATTTTTGCCATGTATATTCTACTACAGACACCTTAATGCATACTTTTACATTATATTATGTGAACTAAACATACAAATCAAGATTTTTTTTTAGAGAGTACTAATGTTACTGTCCCAACTAGAGAAAAAAATACTAATGCATGTAAATTTGTCCTTGAAGCATTGGAGAACTGCTCCTTCTCAGGAGTACCAATATGGCGGCTGCTTCAAACCTCTCAATGGCCAGTACATACAGTAGCATCAACAATCCATGATCGGGTTACAGTAGAACGGGTTACAGTAGAACGGACCAATACAGTATAGTAGCCTACATACAGTATTTGTATTAATGGCTTTGAATAAAGTATCCAAGACCGCCCTCACGTGGTTGATTACACACGTCGTAGTGGCCTGAAAAAGCAACATTGGAGTGTGATGCTGTCAACCTCTAGTGCGATCTCAGAGCCGAGGATCCACACGGTGAACTGCGTGTCGGGACCAGAGAGAGAAGCAACCGAACAGGCTTCTGTCATCCTTCTCATTCCGCCCAAACCCCGGCTGAAGTCCGATGCGGTAGGTTATACCGTGCATTTATTTACCGTTCTAATCATCATGCGTTTTGCCGCGCCCTGAATAGCGGTCCATCTCTCCAATAATGGGATACGCGTTGCGATTTAGGTAGCATAATATAGCGTGGGTGCATGATAGGCCTCTATATTTTCAAGTATCGTTTAAGATCCATACATTCGTATGTTTTTAGCAGTTTGTGGTAGCCCAAGCTTTTACAGCATCATGTCAGAGTAGTCTGGTCGTGTCATATGTTGTTTTATAGACGACAGCAGCATCATTCACAACATGAAACCAGTTCATATTCATGTTGGACTAAATATAAACACACAGGCCTGTTTGGTTTGTTCTGTTACAGGCAATCTATTAAACTAACTATTTGACTAGGCTTAATACCAATGAATCTAGTTTGTTTTGGGTGTTTGATGTTATCCCTCTTTGTTGTTTATGATTGGAAATGGATGAAACAACAACAAACTGGGTATAATACCACACGATGGCAGCATTGTAACCAAGTCCGGGGTTCTTTAGAAAATGCATTGTCACTGTTCTGATGGGATCATTTGATGTCTTAACTCTATTAAACAAACAGGTTGTTGATTTTGAGGTATTTTTATATAGAGAGAGAGGAAGCTGCAAGACTGAAGTTTAAGATTTTAATGATCCCAAGATCCCAAGATCCAAAAGCTTTTAACAACACTCACAACAATTAGTCTTCATCCTCTTGTTTTGTAGGTTACTCTGCACATAAAATGACCCTCCTCTTTGAAGCTCATCCTGACAGAAAGTTATGTCATCTGTGATGTCTATGTCAGAATGTGGGAATCTCTGAACTCTGGTCCTTGTTGTTTTTAGGTGTGAACTTTGAACTCTGCTGAGGTGATCTGACAGGATTAGACAGACAAACAGCCAGACAGACTCAGACAGACTGTCCTCTAGCTGCCACCATGGGCTCCCTAGCCACCACTGCCACCCTGCTTTCCTTACTGCTACTGGGAGCTGTGACGGCCAGACTAGACACTAAAAACACCAAGACAGGTAAGGGACCAGGGACACGATGCTGCTGGCTGGTGGCCCTGAGCAACACATTTGACATTTTAGTCATTTAGCAGATGCTCTTATCCAGAGCGACTTACAGGAGTAATTACAGTAGGGTTATTTACCTTGCTCTAGGGCACTTCGACAGATTTATCACCTAGTTGGCTCTGGGATTCAAACCAGCGACCTTTCGGATTCTGGCCCATCGCACTTAACCATTAGGCTTCCTGCCGCCCCCAACAAAAGGGCACAGAGAGACTTTCCTTGGATGGTTATTTTCCCTGAATGGCCAATCCAGCCAGTAATGAAAATGTATTATTTAGGGGCTCACTGGGTTCCAAAGCTCTTAACATTGAAAGGAGGAACTCACATCCACTAGACAGGACACCAGGACAGGGAAGGGGCCTGTTTATCCACTAGACAGGACACCAGGACAGGGAAGGGGCCTGTTTATCCACTAGACAGGACACCAGGACAGGGAAGGGAAGGGGCCTGTTTATCCACTAGACAGGACACCAGGACAGGTAAGGGAAGGGGCCTGTTTATCCACTAGACAGGACACCAGGACAGGTAAGGGAAGGGGCCTGTTTATCCACTAGACAGGACACCAGGACAGGGAAGGGGCCTGTTTATCCACTAGACAGGACACCAGGACAGGGAAGGGGCCTGTTTATCCACTAGACAGGACACCAGGACAGGGAAGGGAAGGGGCCTGTTTATCCACTATACAGGACACCAGGACAGGTAAGGGAAGGGGCCTGTTTATCCACTAGAGAGGACACCAGCACAGGTAAGGGAAGGGGCCTGTTTATCCACTAGACAGGACACCAGGACAGGTAAGGGAAGGGGCCTGTTTATCCACTAGACAGGACACCAGGACAGGTAAGGGAAGGGGCCTGTTTATCCACTAGACAGGACACCAGGACAGGGAAGGGGCCTGTTTATCCACTAGACAGGACACCAGGACAGGGAAGGTACCTGTTTATCCACTAGACAGGACACCAGGACAGGGAAGGGAAGGGGCCTGTTTATCCACTAGACAGGACACCAGGACAGGGAAGGGGCCTGTTTATCCACTAGACAGGACACCAGGACAGGGAAGAGGCCTGTTTATCCAGTAGACAGGACACCAGGACAGGGAAGGGGCCTGTTTATCCACTAGACAGGACACCAAGACAGGGAAGGGGCCTGTTTATCCACTAGACAGGACATGGGAAGGGGCAGGATGACATTAGACAAGGATAGTTTGTCATGGAGGCATCAGGCTACATTCTTAATGGAATCTGAGACCTTTTTTGGGAGTGGGGATCCGTAGAGTCAAAGGTACTGTGTGAAGAGTGTTTAGGTCTATTGGTGTAGTTCTGTGCTTTTTTGGCACTGGGTTTAGGCCTTAGTTAATTAGTAACAAAGAGTGTTACTTTTGTACTCTACTACATAGATTTGACAGATTTAGGCCGAGAATCTGTATTCAACTATTTTCAAATGTGTGACCTACATTTTAAGTGGAATCAGGTTATATGAAAAATAGACTATCCATTGAGATAAAAAATATATATTTTTGTGAAAGAGTATCAAAAGTACAACAACTAAACCCCCCCCCCCCCCCCCCAGTGTTCCTGGACAAGCAGGAGGCCAGTGAAGTGATCACCTTATCCCGCCAGAAGAGGGCCAACGTGGGCAACGAGGAGAGCCTGCTCCCTGCCAACCTGGAGAGGGAGTGTCTGGAGGAGGTCTGCAACTACGAGGAGGCCAGGGAGATCTTCCAGGACTCCTACCGCACGGTGGGCCAATGCTCCCTCTTCCCACTGAACAGATTTCTTTCCTCACACCTCCCTCTATTAGACTCCCTTCTTTCCTCACCTCCTTCAGCTCATCCTTCCTTTTCTCACCTCAGACGTCCTCTTTAACAACCTCCAAACCTTCCTCCTTTCCTTGCTTCTCTCCACTCATCTCCTTTTTTAAATCTATCTTCTTGCTTCTGATGATTCTGTAGACATTTTGAATCAAACTGACAGTGGACTTCTGATGATTCTGTAGACATTTTGAATCAAACTGACAGTGGACTTCTGATGATTCTGTAGACATTTTGAATCAAACTGACAGTGGACTTCTGATGATTCTGTAGACATTTTGAATCAAACTGACAGTGGACTTCTGATGATTCTGTAGACATTTTGAATCAAACTGACAGTGGACTTCTGATGATTCTGTAGACATTTTGAATCAAACTGACAGTGGACTTTGTTTTGATCTTTCAGGATATCTTCTGGTCAGTCTACATAGGTAAGTGTAATGATTCTGCCTGACGTTCTCTTGGAACATATCAGAGTACTTAGTATTTTGGGTTACCACTCAGTTGAAATCAATGTGATTTGGTGTGACAGTTCACCCCAGAACATGTGTCTTGTATTAGTGAATGTACCATTTGACTGGCTGTGTTGTTAACCCTGTGTGTGTACAGATGGGGACCAGTGTGCAGAGAAGCCGTGTAAGAACGGAGCCATGTGCTCAGACAGCGTGGGGGGATACGACTGTGTCTGCAAGTCAGGCTTCTTTGGAGTCCACTGTGAGACAGGTGAGAGACGTGAAGGACCCAACACCGAGTTGGTGGGGAACTCAAGTTGTAAAAAACGTCAACAGTGAAGAAGCCTCTCCCCCTTTCTCTGTCTTTCTCTCTGTGTGTGATTGTAGATCAGACAGTGTGTATGTTGGACAAGACCAAGGGCTGCAGTCAGTTCTGTAAGCCAGGATACCAGTCCTATGAGTGTTCCTGTGCCCGTGGCTGGAAACTAGAGGAGAAGGAGAGGGTGAAGTGTATTCCTGCAGGTCAGTCACCATATACTACTATGCTATACTATACCATGCTATACTATCCTATATGTTAAGTGATTCTGTACTGTATTATGATATTCTAGCCTCATACGCAACATCCTGATCTCGCTAGCGGATAGTGAAACAGAATGTAAGCTTGCGAGATCAGGATGGTTCGTACGAGGCTAATGCTATGCTATACTAGATACTAACCTGTACTATATTAAACTATACTCAGTAATTCTCCCTCCATCCCTCTCTCAGTGACATTCCCCTGTGGGAAGGTGAACAGCCTAAGCCAGTGGACAAAGAGACAGTCAACCAACATCGCCAGCAACTTTGAGGGACTAGCCTGCAACTCTGGAGAGTGTCCCTGGCAGGTAGGAAAACACACACCACTACGAGGTACACACACACACACAATTCAAACTAGGTACACACTGTCCACTGACAGGCACTACTATGCTCTCAGATTCATTTTTCTCATGAAGTCAACCCCTCACTATCAAAGCTGCAGCACATTAACCCAATATTCCCATAGTTGTGATCATGTATTTTGCAGTGTCATCTCTGCTGTATGTTGTAACTGTTGTGTTGTCATTGTGCAGGCCATTCTGAAGAGTACAGAGTCTGTAGGGTTCTGTAGTGGTGTCATTCTGAAGGAGAACCTGGTTCTAACTACAGCCCAGTGTGCCCAGAAATACGTCAACTTCCAGGTGGCTGTCGGTGAGTGCTCATCATGGGGCATCATGTCCAGTCCACAGGCTCAGGCTCCACTGGTGGTGGAAGTGGTGTGTGTGTGTGTGTGTGTGTGTGCATTCATTCCTGTGTGTGTGTGCGAGGGTATGTTTTTGATTTGCTTTACACTATGTGTTCCTTCATTGATTTTGAGTACTTCGTCCCTCCCCTCCCAGGCAAGCGCCTAACCGCATCTGAAGATGGCGAACAGACGCTCTATGTCCAAGTCGTCCACGTCCACCCCCGCTACGTACCCGGTCACCCTGACAACGACCTGGCCGTCCTCGAGCTCCGCGAGCGCATCGTCTATAAGAAACATGTGGTCGCTGCCTGCCTGCCCGAACGTGACTTTGCAGAGGTTGTCCTGATGACTGGCGAGTATCCGGCCGTGGTCACTGGCTGGAAGGACCCCGTGGACGCCACTGAGGTCCAAGGACCGCTCACTCTCAACCACCTGGCATATGAGCGTTTGCCCCAGTGTGTGGAGAGGCACCCGGGGTTGGTCACCAACAAGATGGGCTGTACGACGGTGAGACCCAAGGGTGACTGCATCCTGGGGCCGGGGAGTCCAATCCTATCTCTCCACAGGGAGGTGTTCTATCTGACCGGGGTAGTCTCCAGACCAGCAGGGGCAGACTGTAGTCAGGGTTACATCTACCAGAAGGTGTCCCGTTTCCTGCTCTGGTTGCAGCCCCTCATGGACACTCGCTAAGGGGGCTCTGAATCCCAAATCAACCACTAGTCCCCACCCCCTATGCAGTAGGGTAGATCTGAGAGGATTGGAAAGATGTCCTTTAAGCTATATGGCGCCAATTCCCGTTTGGCCTATCAGAAGGCCAGATGGAGCTACCACCATATTGCTTATACCGGTCCAATCATCTCAGATCTATTTAAGTGCTTTGTGGCTAGGGACTAGGGGTTTGGGATTCAGGGGTAGTGATCAGGGGGAGGGAGGGTACAGGGAAGAGAGGGAGAGGTTGAGGGGGTTAGGAGAATAATTGTGAGGGTTGATGCTATTGGACAAAGGCTTAAATGGATAGGAATTAGGGAAGACAAGACAGGGAGAACAGAGGTGACACTGTCAAGGAAATAAATAAATGGAGGATATTGAAATATTGGATAGAGGTGGAAAGGGATAGGGGTCATGTGGGAGGAGAAGAGGAGGGAGGGAAGACAGCTGAACAGGGAGCATGATGAAGGAGGGAAAACACAACGTAAAGAGAGGGCCAGAGGAAATGGGGGAAATTGAGATGCATTCCGTTTGTGTAACATACCGTACTCTTATCTTAGGTCCTTTTTCATTGGAAGGGTCTGGTTGTCCGTATGGCTGATGTCTTTTGCTTAAATTATCCGTGGTCTTTTAATTTTTCAAAATAATAATTAGGCCTATAAGTTGATTTCCACCTATCGTATCGTATATGAGTTGGGGGTACTTGAGAAGACTCATGAGACCATAAGCTTACTGGTAAAATGTACGTGCGGGGGTATTTCAGGGGTTCTCTAGGCAAAGCAAAATTCGGTTGATGGTACAGTTAGCGAAAAAGGTTGGGAACCACTGCCCTAATGAACACAACCCACATCTGTGTAGTTCTCTGTTTATCCCACAAGGTGGCGGTCTTTTCATTAAAATACTATTGTATCATGTCCTACCAAATATAGTACCTGGCTGACTGCAGATAGACTAGGGGAACATTAAATAATGCAGCATGCGTGTTCTGTTGCTCTTGTCTTACTCTTAACTGATGTTCTTTTCTTGGAGAGAAGGGTTGGGAATTGCACTGTATACCTTTTAATGTTAATCACTTTACTAAGAATGTATTAATAAAAGTTCACCTCTGATCTGGTGTCAGTTTAATGAATTACTGAGGAATATGGGTCAATGTTCTGCAGCGCATTAAGGAACATCCCCGTCAAAGTAAATGTGTCACAATGACGACGAGTGAAGCCGTCTATAACTTTGCAATGCCGTCAACTGTAGCCTACGTTGATCTCCCGCACCTTCTCAAAGCTCTTATATGGATCAGAAGCACTGCTTTTCCTGGTGGTGTAAAGGACTTTCACTAGCATGCCGAGAGCAATCTAGCAAAGAAGCAGGAGACTCACACAGACAGATTTGGTGATCTTATCTGTAATAGCTGGCATTTGAGTCTAGAATGATCACTTCTACTCCCACTGCTACAGACGCTACATCATTTCACTATTGTGTCTAATATCAAGCTGCCATCACAGCCACATTCCCCCTAGCGTTGTTTGGCAACATTTTCCCACAATCCATTGCAAAGACTCTACTCTCCATCTTCTCACAGCCTCCTTGGCGACCTCGGCCTGATCCGGGACAGCTCCCAGCCTCCTGTGTAACCCAAGAAAGAGAGGCGGAGCAAGGGAAGAAAGACAAAGGAAAGAAAGGAGAGACGCCAAATGGCCAATAACAGAACCTTTCCTGACACTTTTGATCGGGCACTTGAAAAGGGAGTCGGAACACCCCTGCCAAAGCCTGGGGGCCCTCGCCGCTTTGGGGCCCTGGTTACCATGGCATTCTCCTAGGAGATGTCTCCTGGCTCTAAAATATGCCCCCAGCTCCTTTAGCCTCTGTCCAAAAGAGATTAATTTGAGTGGAGCTCCTTCCTTCCTGTGCCTGGCCCCGTGTGCTGGCCCTGCCACATCCTTTCGCACCGCAGTCCTGAGACAAGCACACCAGTACTTCCCAGCCCTGCAGGGACACTTCAGGTGGATACACAGCAGTACTGCCCAGCCCTGCAGGGACACTTCAGGTGGATACACAGCAGTACTGCCCAGCCCTGCAGGGACACTTCAGGTGGATACACAGCAGTACTGCCCAGCCCTGCAGGGACACTTCAGGTGGATACACAGCAGTACTGCCCAGCCCTGCAGGGACACTTCAGGTGGATACACAGCAGTGTTGCCAGGTTTAATTGACACTTTCACACAGAAACTGAGCAAAATTCCCACCAAATCTACTATAAGGCAGCATTCACACAGGCAGCACAATTCTCATATTTCTTTCACTAATTGGGCTTTTGAACAATCATATTAGCTCTGAGAAGATCTGATGTGAAAGAAATCTGATGTGATTGGTCAAAAGACCAATTAGTGTAAAAAATGTCAGAATTGGGCTGTAAACACAGCCAGAGTAGTCAAATTGTAAGATGGAAAAAATTCCCCCAATATGGCAACTCTAATGTAGAGAATGAAACAGGAGGTGGAGAAAGAGAGAGCGGTTTAGGGAATGAGACTCACTGGGTTTGATGAAAAGGTGAGAATGGAGGAACATGAGAGAGTCTGTTATTGATGTGACAGAGAGAAGTGGGATTATGGCCCTTAATATAAAGTGCTCTCACTTTGAGCTGACAGAAAAAAACATTGCAATGTGATAGAGACAGCTGGGGAATATAGTTAACAGTGATTACGCCCCAAATGGCACCCTATTCCCTAAGTAGTGCACTATATTTGACCAGGGTCTGTAAAAGTAGTGCACTGTAAAAGGAATAGGGTGTCATTTCAGGACAAAGCCAGTATCTAAATAGCTGTACTCATCTTCAGAGAGAGAGAGAGTTTAGGGGTAATGTGTAGGTTGGTGGTCTATCCTGTCGGTGTACTTAACTATAAATCGGACTGCTGCCCTACAAAACTGTAATCCACTAGCTACCCCATAACCCCCTATACTAGCCACATGCTGTGACCTCAAATCCACCATGTCTCCTGCTGAGGATATGATGTGTGTGTGTGTGTGTGTGTGTGTTGGGGGGCTCGGGGTAACATCAAATGACCCTGTCTTTGTAAGGATTATCTGTCTGCAATATGTCTGAGCCTGTATATGATGTCCTATGTCAAAGAGGGAAAGTGTGTGTGTGTGTGTGTGTGTGTGTGTGTGTGTGCCAAACTCACTAAAAGTGGAAGTAATAAAGCCTCTCTTGAAAAAGCCAAACCTTGACCCAGAAAATATTCCTCTAACATTCCTCTCAAAAATTTTAGAAAAGGCTGTTGCGCAGCAACTCACTGCCTTCCTGAAGACAAACAATGTATACGAAATGCTTCTGTCTGGTTTTAGACCCCATCATAGCACTGAGACTGCACTTGTGAAGGTGGTAAATTACCTTTTAATGGCATCAGACCGAGGCTCTGCATCTGTCCTCGTGCTCCTAGACCTTAGTGCTAGTTTTGATACCATCGATCACCACATTCTTTTGGAGAGATTGGAAACCCAAATTGGTCTACACGGACAAGTTCTGGCCTGGTTTAGATCGTATCTGTCGGAAAGATATCAGTTTGTCTCTGTGAATGGTTTGTCCTCTGACAAATCAACTGTAAATGTCGGTGTTCCTCAAGGTTCCGTTTTAGGACCACTATTGTTTTCACTATATATTTTACCTCTTGGGGATGTCATTCGAAAACATTATGTTAACTTTCACTGCTATGCGGATGACACACAGCTGTCCATTTCAATGAAACATGGTAAAGCCCCAAAATTGCCCTCGCTAGAAGCATGTGTTTCAGACATAAGGAAGTGGATGGCAGCAAACTTTCAGACAAAATAGAGATGCTTGTTCTAGGTCCCAAGAAACAAATAGATCTTCTGTTGAATCTGACAATTAATCTTAATGGTTGTACAGTCGTCTCAAATAAAACTGTGAAGGACTTGAAGGCATTGAAGGCAACTGTGAAAGCATTACTCTGGACCCTGATCTCTCGTTTGAAGAACATATCAAGACTGTGTCAAGGACAGCTTTTTCCCATCTACGTAACATTGCATAAATCAGAAACTTTCTGTCCAAAAATGATGCAGAAAGATTTATCCATGCTTTTGTCACTTCTAGGTTAGACTACTCCAATGCTCTACTTTCCGGCTACCCGGATAAAGCACTGAATGAACTTCAGTTAGTGCTAAATACGGCTGCTAGAATCCTAACTAGAACAAAAGAATTTGATCATATTACTCCAGTGCTAGCCTCTCTACACTGGCTTCCTGTCAAGGCAAGGGCTGATTTCAAGGTTTTACTGCTAACCTACAAAGCATTACATGGGCTTGCTCCTACCTATCTCTCTGATTTGGTCCTGCCGTACATACCTACACATACGCTACGGTCACAAGACGCAGGCCTCCTAATTGTCCCTAGAATTTCTAAGCAAACAGCTGGAGGCAGGGCTTTCTCCTATAGAGCTCCATTTTTATGGAATGGTCTGCCTACCCATGTGAGAGATGCAAACTCGGTCTCAACCTTTAAGTCTTTACTGAAGACTCATCTCTTCAGTGGGTCTTAAGATTGAGTGTAGTCTGGCCCAGGAGTGTGAAGGTGAACGGAAAGGCTCTGGAGCAACGAACCGCCCTTGCTGTCTCTGCCTGGCCGGTTCCCCTTTTTCCACTGGGATTCTCTGCCTCTAACCCTATTACAGGGGCTGAGTCACTGGCTTACTAGGGCTCTTTCATACCGTCCCTAGGAGGGGTGCGTCACTTGAGTGGGTTGAGTCACTGATGTCATCTTCCTGTCTGGGTTGGCGCCCCCCCTTGGGTTGTGCCGTGGCAGAGATCTTTGTGGGCTATACTCGGCCTTGTCTCAGGATGGTAAGTTGGTGGTTGAAGATATCCTTCTAGTGGTGTGGGGGCTGTGCTTTGGCAAAGTGGGTGGGGTTATATCCTTCCTGTTTGGCCCTGTCCGGGGGTGTCATCTGATGGGGCCACAGTGTCTCCTGACCCCTCCTGTCTCAGCCTCCAGTATTTATGCTGCAGTAGTTTATGTGTCGGGGGGCTAGGGTCAGTTTGTTATCTGGAGTACTTCTCCTGTCCTATCCGGTGTCCTGTGTGAATTTAATTATGCTCTCTCTAATTCTCTCTTTCTTTCGGAGGACCTGAGCCCTAGGACCATGCCTCAGGACTACCTGGCATGATGACTCCTTGCTGTCCCTAGTCCACCTGGCCGTGCTGCTGCTCCAGTTTCAACTGTTCTGCCTGTGATTATTATTATTTGACCATGCTGGTCATTTATGAACATTTGAACATCTTGGCCATGTTCTGTTATAATCTCCACCCGGCACAGCCAGAAGAGGACTGGCCACACCACATAGAGAGGAACCAGGCTAAGTTTCTTCTTAGGTTTTGGCCTTTCTAGGGAGTTTCTCCTAGCCACCGTGCTTCTACACCTGCATTGCTTGCTGTTTGGGGTTTTAGGCTGGGTTTCTGTACAGCACTTTGAGATATCAGCTGATGTATGAAGGGCTATATAAATAAATTTGATTTGTGTGCGCACGCGCAATTGTGCATGTGATATAATGGAGGGGCAGTAGTCTATGATGGCATATCTATGATTATACCATAATCCCCATCTGATATCCACCTCTCACTTTCTCTCCATTCATGCTCTAACCAACCATTCAGCCCCCACCCTAGATTTCTCACTCTTGGCCCAGAGATGATTCTCTCCACTGAGCTAGGTGGTGCAGGCTGAGGCCCACCTCACATGGAGCCCCAAGGATGCCAGACAGCATCAGACTTCACTTGGCTGGGTAACTGTGCAGCAGTGTGGAGGTAACCCTGCTCCTCCGTGGGCCACCGCCTGGGTCTGAGGTTGGGTTGGGGGACAGTTGTTATTTCAAAGCTGCAGACGCAATAGCTGTTTGAAAACAGTACATGTATAATTAAAATATTTTTAAACTGCAGACGCAGATGAAGGCTTCTCCTTGACAGAAAAAGAAAGAGAGAGAACGAGAGAGAGAGAAAGAGAGAGACAGAGCAGTGTTGTTTATTCAGGCCTACTGGACTTTTACATTAGTCATAAATCAATCGGTTAGTCACACAGTCACAACACACACACATGCCCAGATCTTCAGTATATAATGATTGATCACATTCAAGTCAAGTCTATAATTGATCCTACCAAACATGACGCATGCAATCCAATCACTCAGGAGGATATATCAAAACAGTGTTACCTGTCCCTATCCAGGCCTCTGTTTGGATGACATTGAACAGTACATACTGAGTTGGCCTTTGTTCTGCTAACCTGTCCATAACCCACAAAGGGTTAATGGGTTAAGACCCCCTTCAGCCCCATAGAGCAACCTGAGCAGTTAACAGATAACATTCTTCAAGGCTCTGTGAAGGAAGATAGAATGTAATGGGGTCCAAGTGGCTGCTTTTGAAGAGGGACAGATTAAGGTTGTGTGTGTGTGTGTGTGTGTGTGTGTGTGTGTGTGTGTGTGTGTGTGTGTGTGTGTGTGTGTGTGTGATCTACAGGTAACTGCCAAAATAAAGGAAACACCAACATAACGTGTCTTAATAGGGTGTTGGGCCTCCATGAGAACAGCTTCAATGCACCTTGACATAGATTCTACAAGTGTCTGGAACTCTGTTGGAGGCATGCAACACCCTTCTTCCATGAGAAATTCCAACATTTGTTGTTTTGTTGATGGTGGTGGAAAACACTGTCTCAGGCATCTCTCCAGAATCTCCCATTGGTGTTCAATTGGGTTTATATCTGGTGACTGAGACACACACACACACACACACACACACCTTAAAACCTTATGCTCCTTAGATACTCCTCTTTCAAAGTTACGGAGATCCCTTATTCTAGCCATGTTAGCATGATGGGATGTTAATTCCTTAACTAACTCAGGAACCACACCTATGTGGAAGCACCTGATTTCAATATACTTTGTATCCCTCATTTACTCAAGTGTTTCCTTTATTTTAGTAGTTACCTGTACATTGGCACATAATGAGGTCACGCTCAGCTGACCTTTAGTGTATGCCATTAGCATCAGAGGGCAGGCCTCCCCTAAATGTCTAAAGGTCATGACCTCTCGACAGCCGGAGGGCTTAAGTCACCATGGCAATAAGGCCTGTAGAATGGGCTGGAGCTGCACAGACAGCTGATGTCAGGATAATCCATGTTCTTACCCTGTAGCCTGGGTTACGTTACTTACCTCAATCAGCAAGTAGGCACATTTCACTGGCAGGGAGAAGGAGAAATTGCAGGACAGGACGCACTTGTGTGTGTGTGTGTGTGTGTGTGTGTGTGTGTGTGTGTGTGTGTGTGTGTGTGTGTGTGTGTGTGTGTGTGTGTGTGTGTGTGTGTGTGTGTGTGTGTGTGTGTAACCTTGTCCCCAGGCTATGTGCTACCATATTTAGAGAGAGATATGGCTGGTGTAGGAGACTAATGTGTGTATAATATACAAGCTTGTAAAATGAAATACGAAGAGGAACTTAAAGGACAATACAATTATTTTATATTCGATAACATAGAATGAAAGCTATACTGTATGTGTGTTTGTGTACATGCATTTATGTGTTCATGTGTGTAACTGACCTTTCCTTCTTGCCAGAGTGCCATAACAGCCCATCTTCCATGTCCTTCCACTGTGTTAAGGAGGGGAGGGAATGTCATGTCCTTCCACTGTGTTAAGGAGGAGGGGAGATGTCATGTCCTTCCACTGTGTTAAGGAGGAGAGGGGATGTCATGTCCTTCCACTGTGTTAAGGAGGAGAGGGGATATCATGTCCTTCCACTGTGTTAAGGAGGAGGGGGGATGTCATGTCCTTCCACTGTGTTAAGGTGGGGTGAGGATGTCATGTCATTCCATTGTGTTAAGGAGGAGTGAGGATGTCATGTCCTTCCTCTGTGTTAAGGAGGCGAGGGGATGTCATTTCCTTCCACTGAGTTAAGGAGGAGTGGGGATGTCATGTCCTTCCAATGTGTTTAAGAGGAGTGTTGATGTCATGTCCTTCCACTGTGTTAAGGAGGAGAGGTGATGTCATGTCCTTCCACTGTGTTAAGGAGGAGTGAGGATGTCATGTCCTTCCTCTGTGTTAAGGAGGCGAGGGGATGTCATTTCCTTCCACTGAGTTAAGGAGGAGTGGGGATGTCATGTCCTTCCACTGTGTTAAGGAGGAGGGGGGATGTCATGTCCTTCCACTGTGTTAAGGAGGAGGGGGGATGTCATGTCCTTCCACTGTGTTAAGGAGGAGGGGAGATGTCATGTCCTTCCACTGTGTTAAGGAGGAGTGAGGATGTCATGTCATTCCATTGTGTTAAGGAGGAGTGGGGATGTCATGTCCTTCCAATGTGTTTAAGAGGAGTGTTGATGTCATGTCCTTCCACTGTGTTAAGGAGGAGAGGTGATGTCATGTCCTTCCACTGTGTTAAGGAGGAGGGGGGATGTCATGTCATTCCACTGCATTAAGGAGGAGTGGAGATGTCATGTCCTTCCACTGTGTTAAGGAGGAGGGGGATGTCATGTCCTTCCACTGTGTTAAGGAGGAGGGGGGATGTCATGTCCTTCCTCTGTGTTAAGAAGGAGAGGGGATGTCATGTCCTTCCACTGTGTTAAGGAGGAGGGGGGATGTCATGTCCTTCCACTGTGTTAAGGAGGAGTGGAGATGTCATGTCCTTCCACTGTTTTTAAGAGGAGTGTTGATGTTGTGTCCTTCCACTCACCATTCAGTCTTAAAATTAGCTCTCTTCCTGTACAGCTAGCCTTACAGGTCTGCATCCTGTCATAGTGATTACTTCCTATGTGAGGTCATGGACTCGCATCCTGACATTCGTATTAAGGACAGCTCAAGCGTGCGACCGGTGTGCTTGTCTGTCCTCACCAGATCAGATCCCTCCCTGTTTCAGCCTGTTTTCTTCCATTTGTTACCTAATGAATACAACCCAGGATTGGCTATCGTCCTTTGGATATAACCCTTCCACTGTGTGTCTCTGACTCTCTGAACACGTGTCATGGGTAGCCCTTAATTAGGCTGTCTCATCGAGCAGTGCACCGTTCAATTCAGTTCAATTCAATAAATTATATTTATCCCCAAGTGACATAACTGTTGCTGGACTGACAGTGGATAGTAACCACACAGACAACATACTGTATAGCAACAGAAATAAGGACTAGTGAACTGTCTCAGTGTTTCACAGGACTCTGGAAACAGTCTCAGTGTAACACAGAACTGAGGGGACTGTCTCAGTGTAACACAGAACTGAGGGGACTGTCTCAGTGTTTCACAGGACTGGAGGGAACTGTCTCAGTGTTTCACAGGACTGTGGAAACAGTCTCAGTGTTTCACAGGACTGAGGGAACTGTCTCAGTGTTTCACAGGACTGTGGAAACAGTCTCAGTGTTTCACAGGACTCTGGAAACAGTCTCAGTGTAACACAGAACTGAGGGGACTGTCTCAGTGTTTCACAGGACTGGAGGGAACTGACTCAGTGTTTCACAGGACTGTGGAAACAGTCTCAGTGTTTCACAGGACTGAGGGAACTGTCTCAGTGTTTCACAGGACTGTGGAAACAGTCTCAGTGTTTCACAGGACTCTGGAAACAGTCTCAGTGTAACACAGAACTGAGGGGACTGTCTCAGTGTTTCACAGGACTGGAGGGAACTGTCTCAGTGTTTCACATGACTGTGGAAACAGTCTCAGTGTTTCACAGGACTGAGGGAACTGTCTCAGTGTTTCACAGGACTGTGGAAACAGTCTCAGTGTTTCACAGGACTCTGGAAACAGTCTCAGTGTAACACAGAACTGTGGAAACAGTCTCAGTGTTTCACAGGACTGAGGGAACTGTCTCAGTGTTTCACAGGACTGTGGAAACAGTCTCAGTGTTTCACAGGACTGTGGAAACAGTCTCAGTGTTTCACAGGACTCTGGAAACAGTCTCAGTGTAACACAGAACTGAGGGGACTGTCTCAGTGTTTCACAGGAATGAGGGAACTGTCTCAGTGTTTCACAGGACTGTGGAAACAGTCTCAGTGTTTCACAGGACTCTGGAAACAGTCTCAGTGTAACACAGAACTGAGGGGACTGTCTCAGTGTTTCACAGGACTGGAGGGAACTGTCTCAGTGTTTCACAGGACTGAGGGAACTGTCTCAGTGTTACACAGGACTGTGGGGGAACTGTCTCAGTGTTACACAGGACTGAGGGAACTGTCTCAGTGTTACACAGGACTGTGGGGGAACTGTCTCAGTGTTACACAGGACTGAGGGAACTGTCTCAGTGTTACACAGGACTGAGGGAACTGTCTCAGTGTTACACAGGACTGTGGGGGAACTGTCTCAGCGTTTCACAGGAATGAGGGAACTGTCTCAGTGTTACACAGGACTGTGGGGGAACTGTCTCAGTGTTACACAGGACTCTGGAAACAGTCTCAGTGTAACACAGAACTGAGGGGACTGTCTCAGTGTTTCACAGGACTGGAGGGAACTGTCTCAGTGTTTCACAGGACTGTGGAAACAGTCTCAGTGTTTCACAGGACTGAGGGAACTGTCTCAGTGTTTCACAGGACTGTGGAAACAGTCTCAGTGTAACACAGAACTGAGGGGACTGTCTCAGTGTTTCACAGGACTGAGGGAACTGTCTCAGTGTTACACAGGACTGTGGGGGAACTGTCTCAGTGTTACACAGGACTGAGGGAACTGTCTCAGTGTTACACAGGACTGTGGGGGAACTGTCTCAGTGTTTCACAGGACTGAGGGAACTGTCTCAGTGTTACACAGGACTGTGGGGGAACTGTCTCAGTGTTTCACAGGAATGAGGGAACTGTCTCAGTGTTACACAGGACTGTGGGGGAACTGTCTCAGTGTTACACAGGACTGAGGGAACTGTCTCAGTGTTTCACAGGACTGTGGGAACTGTCTCAGTGTTACACAGGACTGAGGGAACTGTCTCAGTGTAACACAGGACTGAGGGAACTGTCTCAGTGTAACACAGGACTGAGGGAACTGTCTCAGTGTTACACAGGACTGGAAGAACTGTCTCAGTGTTTCACAGGACTGTGGAAACAGTCTCAGTGTTACACAGGACTGAGGGAACTGTCTCAGTGTAACACAGGACTGAGGGAGCTGTCTCAGTGTAACACAGGACTGAGGGAACTGTCTCAGTGTAACACAGGACTGAGGGAACTGTCTCAGTGTAACACAGGACTGAGGGAACTGTCTCAGTGTTACACAGGACTGAGGGAACCGTCTCCGTGTAACACAGAACTGGGGGGAACTGTCTCAGTGTTACACAGGACTGAGGGAACCGTCTCAGTGTTACACAGGACTGAGGGAACTGTCTCAGTGTATCACAGCGATAGAGCCAGCATCCTGGGGAGAGGAAGCCCGGCCATGCCTTGGAGTGGTGAGGAGTCCTCCAAGGGGAGGGGTTGGAGAGTGGCATGGGAATGGATGGCAGTGCCAGCCTGGGGCACAGCAGGGTGACGGGGAGAGCCCTGACTGCCAGGTGGAGGTGTCAGAGGAAATGAGCTTAGAGGAGCCAGAGTTCACATGAGAGCGAGCAAGCGAGCGAGAGAGCGAGAGAGAGAGAGAGAGAGAGAGAGAGAGATATTAAAATGAGAGGTACCAAAGTGTCTTTGAGAGGACTATGTATAACAGATATTATGAATAAAGAAAGAACGCCTGCACAAGGTAGGGCTTGGTTAGTAGAGCATGGCACTGCAATGCCAGGATTGTTGGTTCAATTCCCGGGGCCACCCAAACCCAAAATGTACGCATGCATGACTGTAAGTCGCTTAGGATAAAAATGACTGCTAAATGGCTTATATTATACAAGGCATATGCTGCTCACAAGTGCTTATATTTAAATTGCAATACAGTCTGCGTTGTGTTAGGGAAGAATAATCAACTTTAAGAAATAAATGTACTGTACAGTACAATTTACTGGTTTCTTCCTGTCACGCCCTGACCTTGGAGATCCTTTTTATGTCTCTATTTTGGTTTGGTCAGGGCGTGAGTTAGGGTGGGCATTTCTATGTTTTGTGTTTCTATGATTTTCTGTCTCCATGTTTTGGCCGGGTATGATTCTCAATCAGGGACAGCTGTCTGTCGTTGTCTCTGATTGGGAACCATACTTAGGTACCCTTTTTCCCACCTGTGTTTGTGGGAAGTTGACTTTCTTTATGGAATTTAGCCTTAAGCTTCACGGTTTTGTTTTGTAGTGTGTATTGTTTTGTTCTGCGTCTTTTGTTAATTAAAGAACATGTACGCTCAACACGCTGCACCTTGGTCCGCTCCTTTCATCGACCGTGACACTTCCTTTAGTAAAGGGACTGTCATGTTATTTCAATGTGTGACTGATATACTGGTGTCTTCCTTTAGTAAAGGGACTGTCATGTTGTGATTACAGGTATCACAGATCTATTATTATAAACAGGGTGGTTTGAGCCCTGAATGCTGATTGGCTGAAACCCGTGGTGTATCAGACCTTATAAACAGGGTGGTTCGAGCCCTGATTGCTGGTTGGCTGAAAACCGTGGTGTATCAGACCTTATAAACAGGGTGGTTTGAGCCCTGAATGCTGATTGGCTGAAACCCGTGGTGTATCAGACCTTATAAACAGGGTGGTTTGAGCCCTGAATGCTGATTGGCTGAAACCCGTGGTGTATCAGACCTTATAAACAGGGTGGTTCGAGCCCTGATTGCTGGTTGGCTGAAAACCGTGGTGTATCAGACCTTATAAACAGGGTGGTTCGAGCCCTGATTGCTGGTTGGCTGAAAACCGTGGTGTATCAGACCTTATAAACAGGGTGGTTCGAGCCCTGATTGCTGGTTGGCTGAAAACCGTGGTGTATCAGACCATATTCACTTAATTTTCCAATTATTTTAAAACATGGAGGCAAAGTGCAGAAACTATTGATACAACCTACAGCATAGAAAATTCATTTCGGGAAAGTGCATTGGTGCATCACTTTTGGCCAGATATGATAACATTGTTGCATTGAAGCAATGCAAATAGTTGAACACGACAGTCAATTGGAAAAATGGAAATCACTTGCTGCAAAAAGCTGTGCAGGTTAAACGGTGTTGTTGAATTGACACATTTAAATACAAGTTACTATATTATTTTCTATTAGACCTACATACATTGAAATATTATTTGCAGTTGTCACTATGACAATGAACACACACCAAAAACACTGAATGGTCTGAACCTGTATCTGTGCATTAGAGACCTCCTGAATGGTCTTTGTTGTGACCGCTTCATGACTGTCTTGGTGTGTTTGGTCCATGATAGTTTGTTGGTGATGTGGACACCAACAAACTTGAAGCTCTCAATCTGCTCCACTTCAGCTCCATCGATAAGAATGGGGGGCGTGCTCGGCCCTCCTTTTCCTGTAGTCCACAATCCTCTCCTTTGTCTTGATCACGTTGAGGGAGTGGTTGTTATCCTTGCACCACACGGCCAGGTCTCTGACCTCCTCCCTATAGGCTGTCTCGTCATTGTCGGTAATCAGGCCTACCACTTTTGTGTCGTCGGCAAACTTAATGATGGTGTTGTTGAAGTCGTGCCTGGCCATGCAGTCATGAGTGAACAGGGGGTACAGGAGGGGACTGAGTACGCACCCCTGAAGGGCCCCCATGTTGAGGATCAGCGTAGCAGATGTGTTGTTACCTACCCTTACCACCTGGGGGCGGCCCGTCAGGAAGTCCAGGATCAAGTTGCAGAGAGAGGCTTTTAGTCCTGGGGTCCTTAGCTTAGTGATGAGCTTTGAGGGCACTATAGTGTTGAACGCTGAACTGTAGTCAATGAATAACATTCTTACACAGGTGCTCCTTTTGTCCAGGTGGGAAAGGGCAGTGTGGAGTGCAATAGAGATTGCGTCATCTGTGGATCTGTTGGAGCGGTATGCAGATTGGAGTGGGTCTAGGGTTTCTGGGATAATAATGTTGTTGTGATCCATGACCAGCCTTTCAAATCGCTTCATGGCTACAGACGTGAGTGCTACGGGTCGGTAGTCATTTAGGCAGGTTACCTTAGTGTTCTTGGGCACAGGAACTGTGGTGGTCTGCTTGAAACATGTTGGTATTACAGACTCAATCAGGGACAGGTTGAAAATGTCAGTGAAGACACTTGCCATTTGCTCAGCGCATGCTCAGAGTACACGTCCTGGTAATCCGTCTGGTCCTGTGGCCTTGTGAATGTTACTCATATCAGCTACAGAGAGCGTGATCACACAGTCGTCCGGAACAGCTGATGCTCTAATGCGTTCTTCAGTGTTGCATGCCTCGAAGCGAGCATAGAAGTAATTTAGCTCGTCTGGTAGGCTCGTGTCACTGGGCAGCACGCGGCTGTGCTTCCCTTTGTAGTCTGTAATAGTTTGCAAGTTCTGCCACATCTGATGAGCGTCGGAGCTGGTGGAGTTTGATTCAATCTTAGTCCTGTATTGACGCTTTGCCTGTTTGATGGTTTGTCGGACGGTATAGCGAGATTTCTTATAAGCTTCCGTGTTAGAGTCCCGCTCCTTGATAGCGGCAGTTCTACCCTTTAGCTCAGTGTGGATGTTGCCTGTAATCCATAGCTTATGTTTGGGGTATGTACGTACAGTCACTTTGGGGATGATTTCATTGATGTACTTACAGTGCCTTGCGAAAGTATTCGGCCCCCTTGAACTTTGCGACCTTTTGCCACATTTCAGGCTTCAAACATAAATATATAAAACTGTATTTTTTTGTGAAGAATCAACAACAAGTGGGACACAATCATGAAGTGGAACGACATTTATTGGATATTTCAAACTTTTTTAACAAATCAAAAACTGAAAAATTGGGCGTGCAAAACTATTCAGCCCCTTTACTTTCAGTGCAGCAAACTCTCTCCAGAAGTTCAGTGAGGATCTCTGAATGATCCAATGTTGACCTAAATGACTAATGATGATAAATACAATCCACCTGTGTGTAATCAAGTCTCCGTATAAATGCACCTGCACTGTGATAGTCTCAGAGGTCCGTTAAAAGCGCAGAGAGCATCATGAAGAACAAGGAACACACCAGGCAGGTCCGAGATACTGTTGTGAAGAAGTTTAAAGACGGATTTGGATACAACAAGATTTCCCAAGCTTTAAACATCCCAAGGAGCACTGTGGAAGCGATAATATTGAAATGGAAGGAGTATCAGACCACTGCAAATCTACCAAGACCTGGCTGTCCCTCTAAACTTTCAGCTCATACAAGGAGAAGACTGATCAGAGATGCAGCCAAGAGGCCCATGATCACTCTGGATGAACTGCAGAGATCTACAGCTGAGGTGGGAGACTCTGTCCATAGGACAACAATCAGTCGTATATTGCACAAATCTGGCCTTTATGGAAGAGTGGCAAGAAGAAAGCCATTTCTTAAAGATATCCATAAAAAGTGTTGTTTAAAGTTTGCCACAAGCCACCTGGGAGACATACCAAACATGTGGAAGAAGGTGCTCTGGTCAGATGAAACCAAAATTGAACTTTTTGGCAACAATGCAAAACGTTATGTTTGGCGTAAAAGCAACACAGCTCATCACCCTGAACATACCATCCCCACTGTCAAACATGGTGGTGGCAGCATCATGGTTTGGGCCTGCTTTTCTTCAGCAGGGACAGGGAAGATGGTTAAAATTGATGGGAAGATGGATGGAGCCAAATACAGGACCATTCTGGAAGAAAACCTGATGGAGTCTGCAAAAGACCTGAGACTGGGACGGAGATTTGTCTTCCAACAAGACAATGATCCAAAACATAAAGCAAAATCTACAATGGAATGGTTCAAAAATAAACATATCCAGGTGTTAGAATGGCCAAGTCAAAGTCCAGTCCAGACCTGAATCCAATCGAGAATCTGTGGAAAGAACTGAAAACTGCTGTTCACAAATGCTCTCCATCCAACCTCACTGAGCTCGAGCTGTTTTGCAAGGAGGAATGGCAAAAAATTTCAGTCTCTCGATGTGCAAAACTGATAGAGACATACCCCAAGCGACTTACAGCTGTAATCGCAGCAAAAGGTGGCGCTACAAAGTCTTAAGGGGGCTGAATAATTTTGCACGCCCAATTTTTCAGTTTTTGATTTGTTAAAAAAGTTTGAAATATCCAATAAATGTCGTTCCACTTCATGATTGTGTCCCACTTGTTGTTGATTCTTCACAAAAAAATACAGTTTTATATCTTTATGTTTGAAGCCTGAAATGTGGCAAAAGGTCGCAAAGTTCAAGGGGGCCGAATACTTTCGCAAGGCACTGTATTGATAAAGCCAGTGACTGATGTGGTGTACTCATCAATGCCATCGGAAGAATCCCAGAACATGTTCCAGGCTGTGCTAGCAAAACAGTCCTGTAGCTTAGCATCTGTGTCATCTGACCACTTCTTTATTTACCGAGTCACTGTGCTTCTCCACCTGCATTGCTTGCTGTTTGGGGTTTTAGGCTGGGTTTCTGTACAGCACTTTGAGATATCAGCTGATGTACGAAGGGCTATATAAATAAATTTGATTTGATTTTGGTGCTTCCTGCTTTAGTTTTTGCTGGTAAGCAGGAATCAGTAGGATGGAACTATGGTCAGATTTGCCAAATGGAGGGTGAGGGAGAGCTTTGTACATGTCTCTGTGTGTAGAGTAAAGGTGGTCTAGAGTTTTTTCCCTCTGGTTGCACATTTAACATGCTGATAGAGATTAGGTAAAACGGATTTAAGTTTCCCTGCATTAAAGTCCCCGGCCACTAGGAGCGCCGCCTCTGGATGAGTGTTTTCCTGTTTGCTTATGGCCGTATACAGCTCATTGAGTGCGGTCTTAGTGCCAGCATCGGTTTGTGATGGTACAAAGAATATAGATGAAAACTCTCTTGGTTAATAGTGTGGTCTACAGTTTATCATGAGATACTCTACCTCAGGTGAGCAAAACCTTGAGAATTCCTTACTATTAGATTTTGTGCACCAGCTGTTGTTTACAAATATGTTGTTTGCAAACCGCCACCCATTGTCTTACCGGAGGCGGCTGTTCTATCTTGCCGATGCAGCATAAAACCCGCCAGCTGTATGTTATTCATGTCGTCATTCAGCCACGACTCAGTGAAATATAAGATAGTACAGTTTTCAATGTCCCGTTGGTAGGATATTCGTGATCGTAGTTTGTCTATTTTGTTATCCGATGACTGTACATTGGCTAATAGGACTGATGGTAGAGGCAGATTATCCACTTGCTGTCAGAACCTTACAAGCGTCTCCACCCTACGTCCCCGATATCTCTGTCTCTTTCTCATGCGAATCACAGGGATTTGGGCCTTGTCGGATGTCTGAAGTAAATCCTTCATGTCCGACTCTGTCCTGATATCTAGAAGCTCTTTTTGGTCATAAGAGACAGTCGCAGAAACATTATGTACAAAATAAGTTACAAACAAAGCGAAAAAAACTCACACAATATCGCAATTGGTTAGGAGAACGTAAAACAGCAGCCATCTCCTCCAGCGCCATCATGTACAGCGACAGAATTCAGAGCATGGGACATTCTTACAGTGTTCTCCCTGTACACGTAAGTCAGAACCGTAGGATAAATAAAGGAGGCATATAAACAGACAACAAAAACATGCAAAACAGGCAAGCCCCCCCACCCCCAAAAAATATTTTGATGTATATTTTTTTGTGTTAAAAATGTGTGGCTCAAATAATGGCCGATGCAGCGGGACAAGGCAGAGCTGAGCCCCAGCCACAGCGCGGAGTTCATTCTTTGAAGGTAATGGGTAACCCGTTTTATAATTAATTTACCACTGGCTAAAGCTATGACGTTGTTCCATCTCACTGCGCAATCCACTGTCTCATCAGCCAAGACAGACAATTTATAAATTGCCTGTGTCTAATCTATTTAGTCAGGCAATGTCCACATTATTCTCACATATTTTAGAATGTAATAATAATTTGAATATCAATGCATTGGCAAAGCCTAAAAAATAATGATTCTTAAAGTGGTAATGGATGAATGTCTAATTCTGACGAGAGACTGTGAGAGCTTGTTGACTCTAACACCTTTAATCACCTAATGTAGGGAGCCATATGGACACCTAGCCTGCGAGACGCTGCTGCAACATGCACTTCCTAGAACCACATAGAATTTTACAGTATTACACAACATCTTCTTACACTGAGCAATATCTGTATCTATATGACTTATAGACATACTCATTTGCAATGTTGAAGTGATGAAATAATACACTGAGTGTACAAAGCATTAGGAACACCTTCCTAATATTGAGTTGCACCCCCTTTTGCCCTCAGAACAGCCTCAATTTGTCGGGATTGGACTCTACAAGGTGTCAACAGCGTTCCACAGGGATGCTGGCCCATATTGACTCCAATGCTTCCCACAGTTGTGTCAAGTTGGCTGGATATCCATTGGGTGGTGGACCATTCTTGATATACACAGGAAACGGTTGAGCATGAAAAACCCAGCAGTATGCAGTTCTTGACACACTCAAACCGGTGCGCTTGGCTCCTACTACTATACCCCATTCAAAGGCACTTCAATCTTTTGTCTTGCCCATTCACCCTCTGAATGGCACACATACACAATCCATGTCTCAATTGTCTCAAGGCTTAACAATCCTTCTTTAACCTGTCTCCTCCCCTTCATCTACACTGATTGAAGTGGATTTAACAAGTGACATCAATAAAGGACCATATCTTTCACCTGGATTCACCTGGTCAGTCTGTCATGAAAAGAGCAGGCGTTCTTAATGTTTTGTACACTCAGTGTATATCATATTTGATATTTTTAAAGTAATTTGACTGGAAGGAAACACTATAACAAAGGGGGTCATATTTATTTATTTTATATTATTATTATATATATTTTTGAATTATTGTCACATACATCGGATTGGTGCAGTGACGTGTTGTTTTTCAGGGTCAGCCACAGTGTAGGAGTAAGGCGCCCCTGGAGCACATTAGGGTTAAGTGCCTTACGTTTTAAAATGTTTTGCAACAGAAAATCAAAAGGAACGTATCTTATTGGACAAGTCCAGATAGTCCCTCTCTGTTTCAGTCCATTTTCTTCTGTTTGGTGCCTAATGAATACACCCCAGATTATGGTAATGAATATGAGTGACATTTAACTGAGGGTAACATCTGTAATCTGAGAGTACTCCTTTTCACCTCAGGCTGCAGTGAGCCCCTCTCACTGGGGTGAAACGTTCACCTCTCACCCCTATCCCCCCCCCCCTTCCCTCCCTCCTGTCACTCTCCTAGACTGCACCTGTCAGGTTAGGCCCCTGTCTTCAGCCACAGCTCCATATGATTGCCTCAAGGTGCATACTAGTGTGTGTGTGTGTGTGTGTGTGTGTGTGTGTGTGTGTGTGTGTGTGTGTGTGTGTGTGTGTGTGTGTGTGTGTGTGTGTGTGTGTGTGTGTGTGTGTGTGTGTGTGTGTGTGTGTGTGTGTGTGTGTGTGTGTGTGATGCACATGGCTGCCTCATTTACACAATGAGGTCACTCTATTGTCACATCAGTCAGCGAGAGAGAATCAGCCAGCCTATATGAGTTTGCATATAGAGCTCAAGTGAGTTACAGCTCTGAGCATTTGTTTAACATGCAATGCACATGTTAATGGTGTGTGTGTGTGCATGTGTGTGCATGTACTTTAAACCTGTGTGTGTGCGAGTGTGTCTGCATTTAGGTGTCTAAGTGTGTGTATGTCAGTGTGTCAGATCTGTGTCTGTGTTGTCATTACCTCCATCACCTCTATGGTCATGCTAAAGGATTGGGCCTGGGGACAGGTCATGCTAAAGGATTGGGCCTGGGGACAGGTCATGCTAAAGGATTGGGCCTGGGGACAGGTCATGCTAAAGGATTGGGCCTGGGGACAGGTCATGCTAAAGGATTGGGCCTGGGGACAGGTCATGCTAAAGGATTGGGCCTGGGGACAGGTCATGCTAAAGGATTGGGCCTGGGGACAGGTCAGGCTAAAGGATTGGGCCTGGGGACAGGTCAGGCTAAAGGATTGGGCCTGGGGACAGGTCATGCTAAAGGATTGGGCCTGGGGACAGGTCAGGCTAAAGGATTGGGCCTGGGGACAGGTCAGGCTAAAGGATTGGGCCTGGGGACAGGTCAGGCTAAAGGATTGGGCCTGGGGACAGGTCAGGCTAAAGGATTGGGCCTGGGGACAGGTCAGGCTAAAGGATTGGGCCTGGGGACAGGTCAGGCTAAAGGATTGGGCCTGGGGACAGGTCAGGCTAAAGGATTGGGCCTGGGGACAGGTCAGGCTAAAGGATTGGGCCTGGGGACAGGTCAGGACGGCCAAAGAGTTTCCTGTACTAATACTCCAAATCTCAGATGAAATACAATCCCATTGGAACATTAGAGCAGACAACAAGGGCTCCATGCTTTAACGAATGCAGCGTTTCTCTATTGTCTTCTGTCTGTGTGGCAATGGCACGGGGATATTGACAGATAGACTGTGATTACGAGGATTACGAAGGCGCGACTCTCTGGAGAGAAATCAATGTGACTGTTACTCAAATTGTCCTCCGAAGCAGAGCAGCGGTATCTGACTAACCCGCTGGTTACGCGGGATATCGGTGAAGAGGCAATATCCCGAGCAGAAGCAGTTGGATACAATTTCAGACGGTGTAGAGGGGTAACAACAACAGATCACCCCCCAATCCTAGTGGGTTGATTGCGCTCATAGTAGGCTGCGCAGGTCTGGCACGGGGCGGGTTATGTGTCACTCACTTCACGCCTCCCTGAATAGATCGAATCGAAGGGCTGAGGACGCGCGTGTTCAAGCAGAAGGAGAAACCCACATCACAACACCGTTATACTCATATCTCCGAACCAACCACAGACCGAATGTGGAAGGGAAGAACTTGATGCCAAGAACCGTAAATGAACCACGGATTATCATTTCAATTTGAATCCGAAATAGAGTGTACTGAATCGCCGGCCAATAGACAGATTTGGGTGAAAGGTGTATGGACGTGGTGCTAAAGAGGAATTGACGGGAAAACCCGCGGTCAGCACACCAATTTGTTGGAGGGGAGAATATAGGACTGCCTACAGAGCAGAAGCGGACTGGAGAGAGTGAGAGAGATAGAGAGAGAGGGAGGACGGAGTGCAGTGAAGTGAGTAGATTGTGGTTTCTCCCGTTGCTGTCATGTTCGCTGGCTGTTCAAAGAGGGATTAAAATGACGCATGTTTTGCAGAGCTCCAAACTGTCATACACGTTGATGCAGTCAGTCACGAGATGTGCAGCAGGGGGAGCTGAGCCTCGACCCGGGCAGTGAACAGTGTAAAGGTGCGCAGCAGTGACAGGGAATCCGTCTGGATTTAACGCACGATATTTTGTGAACAGCGGGGATATTAAAGTTGCATTCGTGTCTTTTATTTATTTAGATTATTCCTAATTTATTCATCACAAAAGGGGGTTCGTTGGGGAAACGCACCATTGAACAAAGGATTTAGGAGAAACGACAACTGTAACCCAATTCTGCCATTCTGAGTGCGTCTCCCTTCTGGCGTGTCAAATCGGGACAGTTTCCAGAAGAGAAAAGATACGGTTGAATACAGAGTGTTCTCTGTCTGGTTCCTAACCCGGGAGAGTTTTGAACACAGTTTTATCACCTACCTAACCCAGGAGAGAGTTGAATAATTCGGTCGGGGGCGCAGAGCTGATCCACAGCCGTGGGAATGTGGGTGGAAAGTGTAAACGCAAACGAAGCAGGAGGGCTTCAACTCTAAAATGTGACTTTTTCCAATACATCCCCGCTATACAAGTAACACGTGCATTCTGCAATCGTTTCCATCGGATTTGTTTACGTCGCACAAGGTACGTTCCCTCGATTTACCCTCGAATATCGATCGATATAAACGAGAGAGGGAGGGGAGTGATTCAAGAGAGAGATTCGATTCGTATACTTGCATGGTTTTCTGTGAACGTGATATAATCATTGTCAATATGGCCAATTGGTCGTTTTAGCACGAGACTATTGTTAGAGGTTAAACTGGACCCTGGCTATTGTAGGGTTCGTCATTCACAGGGGTGGAAGTTGCCCCCTTCACAGTCCTGTGTGAGTGGTGGTCATGTGGCTGCACCAGATGCGGGGTTCTAATGTGTAACCTTGCCAGGTGGTCTGGTATTTGTCTTTGGGCACGTTGTTGGGAAAGCTCTATCATTGAGAAGAGTGAAATTGCTGCCGCAATTCGGGGCGTTCCTGCATGTGGGCATTCCTGCTTCTGCAGGAACCCCTCATTATACTTATATTGGTCCATTTTTAAACTAGGAGATTCCAGTACAGTAGGTGGCAGTAATGCGCAATAACGTTGGATGTCAACCGCCAATAAACCCAACAGAAGAAGGGGTGGGGGCGACAATGGTAGCTAGCTGTACACCGGTAGACAGTTTCCTTCACCCACATTTCATGCAGGAACCAATGGGATGCTCAGGGCCATGCCTTAGTGAGTGGCCTTGACCTCAAGGGTAATTGATGAAAAGGACCACCTGCCACTTGGCCAAGCATAACATCAATAACAACATCTAAGCTTGAGTGAGGGTAAACGGCAATACTGTTTACATCAGAATCACATGTCAACCCAGTGATTGTACATGAATGATGCCTCTGCTGTGCTCTGCCATTGATGTCATAGCTCACAGTGCATAATATGAGCAGCATGGTCTCCATGGTGGTTGACACCATTTGGGGATTTCATGTAAATGCACATTTCCAATCATATTCATGGATGTTCTATGTTTCCCCTATACGCTGCAAATCTTGCAGCCACTGAAAACCCCCCCACCAGAGTAAAAACATCAGATCATCTGAGAAACCTCAGCTGCTGAACAAAATCTTAGGGGAAACACTGATGTTCTCTCATCCTCAAACACCCTCCCTTTTTGGAAACATTCAAGGTGAGATTATATTCTTTATTTAGGAACTGAGATCACCCCCGCCAACCTAACAATGGGTGGGCCCGGGTCCCCCCACTAACAATCCTTTCTGGAAACCCCTCCGGACCCTCCCATGTGGTCAGTATTGTTTGGGGGTGTGGGGGGGGGGTTTACTGAGCCTGTAAAAATAACATTCCCTAAATAGGTATCTGCCTAAAACAGGGACTTGGTCAGTGAAAGAGTTAAAGGCAAGGCCAGCAACACTTAGGACCAGATTATTTTTGGCCTCTAGTGAGCACCCTGACCTGACCAGGGCTACGATTCTACTATACTGGGTAAGTGACCACTGCTGACCGCTCATACATCAATGATGTTGCATGTATTACTAGGTCATAACAACTGAATCAATGTAACTTTGCTCTGGAACATGGGAGAGGATCTCTTCCAGCATACATGTACAGGACATGCCCTTCTTTGCCTTGACCATTGTTGTGTCATTGGCAGTGAGGGAATGGTGTCAGACAAGAGATTTATTTGGTCTACCTACACGTACTTGGTCTCTGGTGCTGTGGTGTAGTCATGTTGATGATTGTATGTAGGGCTGGGCGATATGGCCTAAAAATCACATCTCTATTTATTGATTTATTTTAACTTATGGGCAATTCACAATATATTTCATTTTTAAAAATCATATATATATATATATATAAAAAACTATATATAAATTTGCTTTGTTGTACAATTAAAGGTCAAACACACTGCATTTCAAACAGTCTGCAATAATCTAATGAATTCAGGTACTGTGAAGTTATACGTATACTAAATATAAGCCTCCACAACCATAAGACACACTAATAATTGAATTATTGAACCTGCTTTTAGTTTAACTTGCTTTTTTGCAATAATCACTGATTTGACTTTCAAGTCTGTCTATGAAAGTGCCCTTTTTGTTACAAATGTAACCAGAACCAGAACCACGCAGAATGCCCCTTCACTAATAATGAACAACTTCTAATCAGATTGTATTGGTCACATACACATGGTTAGCAGATGTTAATGCGAGTGTAGCGTGATGCTTGTAGGGAACTTCTTCCAGCAGCGTTCTAGAACATTAACACAGGTCTCCGCAACAATCTCTCATGCACAAGCCCACGTGTTAGTGAGTAGCCAGCTAATCTTTATATTTCAACTTTAGCCAACGTGGATCTATTTGCTAGCTAACAAGGTAGAACAGTTGAATTGATATGAACACACCCTTCTGTCCATCTCCAACTGTTTGAGCAGCATGTTAGCCTGTCCACTTCATTTAAATGTTGAAATCAAGTGGCCTACCTTATTTCTCAGAATGAGAGCGATTTGCCAATTCCTTATATAATTATGTTTGATGCTTATTGCACATTTATAAAACACAGAATAGACAGCTAGTATAACAGTCTTTGGCTAAAATGCAGCTAAGCGGTATGTGGCACCACGCGTGACAAACTGAGCATGAATTTTCCACAATCAATGTTCATTGCATTGTATATTATTCGGCTTGGTTATCTGTTTTATCAAAGCTGGTGTATCTGTGGACCTATGTGTTGTATATACTATTTTCTGCTGTGGTTTTCATATGAGCCCTTGTGCTTCCAAACACACCTACAAACCCTATTTTTGAAATATTTTTTAAAATCTGTATTGTTGTTTATCACTTGTTTTCTTTGTGCAAATAAATTAAACTAAACTTCAAATTGATACTCTTGTTTTGGTAGTGTCTGCTCTGCGCACAATCTGAGGAGTTGAGACATAAAAAGGGTTAGAAAGGTTAACTCCTCTATTCCAGTAAAATAATGTCTCAATGTCTCATTCTGTTGGACCAGACCTGAAATGTAAATAGCTGGTTGAAACCGCTTGTCATAGGAAGAAGTGATCTCTCATCTTTGTAGTTGTGAGTGGCAGGGACTCTGTGTGTGGGAAAGGGAGGGGCTCTGTGTGTGGGGGAGGGAGGGGCTCTGTGTGTGGGAGAGGGAGGGACTCTGTGTGTGGGAGAGGGAGGGGCTCTGTGTGTGGGAGAGGGAGGGACTCTGTGTGTGGGAGAGGGAGGGGCTCTGTGTGTGGGAGAGGCAGGGGCTCTGTGTGTGGGAGAGGGAGGGACTCTGTGTGTGGGGGAGGGAGGGGCTCTGTGTGTGGGAGAGGGAGGGGCTCTGTGTGTGGGAGAGGGAGGGGCTCTGTGTGTGGGGGAGGGAGGGGCTCTGTGTGTGGGAGAGGGAGGGGCTCTGTGTGTGGGAGAGGGAGGGGCTCTGTGTGTGGGAGAGGGAGGGGCTCTGTGTGTGGGAGAGGCAGGGACTCTGTGTGTGGGAGAGGGAGGGGCTCTGTGTGTGGGGGAGGGAGGGGCTCTGTGTGTGGGAGAGGGAGGGACTCTGTGTGTGGGAGAGGGAGGGGCTCTGTGTGTGGGAGAGGGAGGGACTCTGTGTGTGGGAGAGGCAGGGGCTCTGTGTGTGGGAGAGGGAAGGACTCTGTGTGTGGGGGAGGGAGGGGCTCTGTGTGTGGGAGAGGGAGGGACTCTGTGTGTGGGGGAGGGAGGGGCTCTGTGTGTGGGAGAGGGAGGGGCTCTGTGTGTGGGGGAGGGAGGGGCTCTGTGTGTGGGAGAGGGAGGGACTCTGTGTGTGGGAGAGGGAGGGGCTCTGTGTGTGGGAGAGGGAGGGGCTCTGTGTGTGGGAGAGGGAGGGACTCTGTGTGTGGGGGAGGGAGGGACTCTGTGTGTGGGGGAGGGAGGGGCTCTGTGTGTGGGAGAGGGAGGGACTCTGTGTGTGGGGGAGGGAGGGGCTCTGTGTGTGGGAGGGGCTCTGTGTGTGGGAGAGGGAGGGACTCTGTGTGTGGGAGAGGGAGGGACTCTGTGTGTGGGAGGGGCTCTGTGTGTGGGAGAGGGAGGGGCTCTGTGTGTGGGAGAGGGAGGGACTCTGTGTGTGGGGGAGGGAGGGGCTCTGTGTGTGGGAGAGGGAGGGACTCTGTGTGTGGGGGAGGGAGGGGCTCTGTGTGTGGGAGAGGGAGGGGCTCTGTGTGTGGGAGAGGGAGGGACTCTGTGTGTGGGGGAGGGAGGGGCTCTGTGTGTGGGAGAGGGAGGGACTCTGTGTGTGGGGGAGGGAGGGGCTCTGTGTGTGGGGGAGGGAGGGGCTCTGTGTGTGGGGGAGGGAGGGACTCTGTGGGTGTGGGGGAGGGAGGGGCTCTGTTTTTCTAAGAGTGTATGCTGGACATGGCCTGCAAAGGAGAAGTAGACTACATACAAATATGCAATATTATTCTGAGGTCCTGTCTTTGGTGTCACACAGAGTGAGTTAGTCATCATTCAAACCTCGAACACCTGATGTTTTACCCTCTGGCCTTCTTCTCTCTCAACCATATGTACCTTATGCCAACCATGTGTATATCTGGTAGAGCTGTGTGTGAGACAGAGAAAGAGAGAGAGAACGTATGAGCATGTCATATCTTCGTCAACGCTTGAGGTTCCTCTTGTGTGCACGTGTGTCTGTGCTCAGAGGCAACAGCTTGACTCATCACACAACGATCACACAACAATCCCTTCCACGCTACAGCTTCCTCCGCACATCCTGCTCTCCTCTGTTCCTCTCCTCTCCATTCCACTCCCCAGCACAACCCACCCCACTAATTCTTCTTCTGATCATTATAATGTAACCCAGACATGCTCTCTGACTCTCTCTCTGATCATTATCATGTAACCCAGACATGCTCTCTGACTCTCTCTCTCTCTGATTGTCATCATGTAACCCAGACATGCTCTATGACACTTTTTCTCTCTGATCATTATCATGTAACCCAGACATGCTCTCTGACTCTCTCTGATCATTATCATGTAACCCAGACATGCTCTCTGACTCTCTCTCTGATTGTCATCATGTAACCCAGACATGCTCTCTGACTCTCTCTCTGATCATTATCGTGTAGCCCAGACATGCTCTCTGACTCTCTCTCTGATCATTATCATGTAACCCAGACATGCTCTCTGACTCTCTCTCTGAACATTATCATGTAACCCGGTCATGCTCTCTGACTCTCTCTCTGAACATTATCATGTAACCCGGTCATGCTCTCTGACTCTCTCTGTGATCATGATCATGTAACCCAGACATGCTCTCTGACGCTCTCTCTGATCATTATCATGTAACCCAGACATGCTCTCTGACTCTCTCTCTGATCATTATCATGTAACCCAGACATGCTCTCTGACTCTCTCTCTGGTCATTATAATGTAACCCAGACATGCTCTCTGACTCTCTCTCTGATCATTATCATGTAACCCAGTCATGCTCTCTGACTCTCTGATCATTATCATGTAACCCAGACATGCTCTCTGACTCTCTCTCTGATCATTATCATGTAACCCAGTCATGCTCTCTGACTCTCTCTAATCATAAAACATTGGACTTAATTGCCAAGTCAATTAGCATATGGTCACGCTGTGAGACCCAGTCACATGTTAATGAGGACTAATTATCCAGGCCTGGGATGCCTGGAGAGGTCTGGGGACCATGGAGGGAGGCACAGAACTATCCCTGTCTGTCTGTCTGATCATCAGTTTATCGGTCTGTCTGATCGTCAGTCAGTCAGTCTGTCTGATCGTCAGTCAGTCAGTCTGTCTGATCGTCAGTCAGTCAGTCTGTCTGATTGTCAGTCAGTCTGATCGTCAGTCAGTCAGTCAGTCTGTCTGATCGTCAGTCAGTCAGTCAGTCTGTCTGATCGTCAGTCAGTCAGTCAGTCTGTCTGATCGTCAGTCAGTCAGTCAGTCTGTCTGATCGTCAGTCCATCAGTCCGTCAGTCCGTCTGTCCGTCTGTCTGATCATCAGTGTGTTTGTCTGTCTGATTATCAGTCTGTCATCAGTGTCTCTGGCATAGTCTTTATTTATTTATCTCTCTCTGTCTCTCTGGCATAGTCTTTATTTATTTATCTCTCTCTGTCTCTCTGGCATAGTCTTTATTTATTTATCTCTCTCTGTCTCTCTGGCATAGTCTTTATTTATTTATCTCTCTCTGTCTCTCTGGCATAGTCTTTATTTATTTATCTCCATCTCTCTCTGTCTCTCTGGCATAGTCTTTATTTATTTATCTCTCTCTGTCTCTCTGGCATAGTCTTTATTTATTTATCTCTCTCTGTCTCTCTGGCATAGTCTTTATTTATTTATCTCCATCTCTCTCTGTCTCTCTGGCATAGTCTTTATTTATTTATCTCGTTCTTTCTCTCTCTCACTGCCACAACCCTCTCTCTTTCTCTCTCATTCTCTCTATTCCACCTGTCTCCTCTCTCTTCCTCAGTCTTTCTCTATCTTATTCTCTGTCACTCCCTCCGTTTATCTGACACACAGCTGTGGAAGACCGATGACGTCAGTGAAGGAACATGGTGTTATTGTGAGATGGAGGAAAGAAAATAGGTCTTTAAAAATAACTAGTATGGAGTTCTGCCAACGAGCCAGTCTAGAAAACAGGTCTTCAAAAATAACTAGTATGGAGTCCTGCCAACGAGCCAGTCTAGAAAACAGGTATAAAAATAACTAGTATGGAGTCCTGCCAACGAGCCAGTCTAGAAAACAGGTCTTCAAAAAGAGCTAGTATGGAGTCCTGACAACCTGCCAGTCTAGAAAACAGGTATAAAAAGAGCTAGTATGGAGTCCTGACAACCACCCAGTCTAGAAAACAGGTATAAAAAGAGCTAGTATGGAGTCCTGACAACCTGCCAGTCTAGAAAACAGGTATAAAAAGAGCTAGTATGGAGTCCTGCCAACCAGCCAGTCTAGAAAACAGGTATAAAAAGAGCTAGTATGGAGTCCTGACAACCTGCCAGTCTAGAAAACAGGTATAAAAAGAGCTAGTATGGAGTCCTGCCAACCAGCCAGTCTAGAAAACAGGTATAAAAAGAGCTAGTATGGAGTCCTGACAACCTGCCAGTCTAGAAAACAGGTATAAAAAGAGCTAGTATGGAGTCCTGACAACCTGCCAGTCTAGAAAACAGGTATAAAAATAACTAGTATGGAGTCCTGCCAACCAGCCAGTCTTTAAAAAGAGCTAGTATGGAGTCCTGCCAACCAGCCAGTCTAGAAAACAGGTCTTCAAAATAACTAGTATGGAGTCCTGCCAACCTGCCAGTCTTTAAAAATAGCTAGTATGGAGTCCTGCCAACCAGCCAGTCTAGAAAACAGGTATAAAAAGAGCTAGTATGGAGTCCTGCCAACCAGCCAGTCTAGAAAACAGGTATAAAAATAACTAGTATGGAGTCCTGCCAACCTGCCAGTCTTTAAAAATAGCTAGTATGGAGTCCTGCCAACCAGCCAGTCTAGAAAACAGGTATAAAAGAACTAGTATGGAGTCCTGCCAACCAGCCAGTCTAGAAAACAGGTCTTCAAAAATAACTAGTATGGAGTCCTGGCAACTTACCAGTCTAGAAAACAGGTATAAAAATAGCTAGTATGGAGTCCTGCCAACCAGCCACTCTAGAAAACAGGTATAAAAATAGCTAGTATGGAGTCCTGCCAACCAGCCACTCTAGAAAACAGGTATAAAAAGAGCTAGTATGGAGTCCTGACAACCACCCAGTCTAGAAAACAGGTATAAAAAGAGCTAGTATGGAGTCCTGACAACCTGCCAGTCTAGAAAACAGGTATAAAAAGAGCTAGTATGGAGTCCTGACAACCTGCCAGTCTAGAAAACAGGTATAAAAAGAGCTAGTATGGAGTCCTGACAACCTGCCAGTCTAGAAAACAGGTATAAAAATAACTAGTATGGAGTCCTGCCAACCTGCCAGTCTTTAAAAATAGCTAGTATGGAGTCCTGCCAACCAGCCAGTCTAGAAAACAGGTATAAAAAGAGCTAGTATGGAGTCCTGACAACCTGCCAGTCTAGAAAACAGGTCTTCAAAATAACTAGTATGGAGTCCTGCCAACCTGCCAGTCTTTAAAAATAGCTAGTATGGAGTCCTGCCAACCAGCCAGTCTAGAAAACAGGTATAAAAAGAGCTAGTATGGAGTCCTGCCAACCAGCCAGTCTAGAAAACAGGTATAAAAATAACTAGTATGGAGATCTGCCAACCTGCCAGTCTTTAAAAATAGCTAGTATGGAGTCCTGCCAACCAGCCAGTCTAGAAAACAGGTCTTCAAAAATAACTAGTATGGAGTCCTGCCAACCTGCCAGTCTAGAAAACAGGTCTTCAAAATAACTAGTATGGAGTCCTGCCAACCAGCCAGTCTAGAAAACAGGTATAAAAAGAGCTAGTATGGAGTCCTGCCAACCAGCCAGTCTAGAAAACAGGTCTTCAAAAATAACTAGTATGGAGTCCTGCCAACCTGCCAGTCTAGAAAACAGGTCTTCAAAATAACTAGTATGGAGTCCTGCCAACCTGCCAGTCTAGAAAACAGGTATAAAAATAACTAGTATGGAGTCCTGCCAACCAGCCAGTCTTTAAAAAGAGCTAGTATGGAGTCCTGCCAACCAGCCAGTCTAGAAAACAGGTCTTCAAAATAACTAGTATGGAGTCCTGCCAACCTGCCAGTCTTTAAAAATAGCTAGTATGGAGTCCTGCCAACCAGCCAGTCTAGAAAACAGGTATAAAAAGAGCTAGTATGGAGTCCTGCCAACCTGCCAGTCTTTAAAAATAGCTAGTATGGAGTCCTGCCAACCAGCCAGTCTAGAAAACAGGTATAAAAAGAACTAGTATGGAGTCCTGCCAACCAGCCAGTCTAGAAAACAGGTCTTCAAAAATAACTAGTATGGAGTCCTGGCAACTTACCAGTCTAGAAAACAGGTATAAAAATAGCTAGTATGGAGTCCTGCCAACCAGCCACTCTAGAAAACAGGTATAAAAAGAGCTAGTATGGAGTCCTGACAACCACCCAGTCTAGAAAACAGGTATAAAAAGAGCTAGTATGGAGTCCTGACAACCTGCCAGTCTAGAAAACAGGTATAAAAAGAGCTAGTATGGAGTCCTGACAACCTGCCAGTCTAGAAAACAGGTATAAAAAGAGCTAGTATGGAGTCCTGACAACCTGCCAGTCTAGAAAACAGGTATAAAAAGAGCTAGTATGGAGTCCTGACAACCTGCCAGTCTAGAAAACAGGTATAAAAATAACTAGTATGGAGTCCTGCCAACCTGCCAGTCTTTAAAAATAGCTAGTATGGAGTCCTGCCAACCAGCCAGTCTAGAAAACAGGTATAAAAAGAGCTAGTATGGAGTCCTGCCAACCAGCCAGTCTAGAAAACAGGTATAAAAATAACTAGTATGGAGTCCTGCCAACCTGCCAGTCTTTAAAAATAGCTAGCATGGAGTCCTGCCAACCAGCCAGTCTAGAAAACAGGTCTTCAAAAATAACTAGTATGGAGTCCTGCCAACCTGCCAGTCTAGAAAACAGGTCTTCAAAAATAGCTAGTATGGAGTCCTGCCAACCAGCCAGTCTAGAAAACAGGTCTTCAAAATAACTAGTATGGAGTCCTGCCAACCAGCCAGTCTAGAAAACAGGTATAAAAAGAGCTAGTATGGAGTCCTGCCAACCAGCCAGTCTAGAAAACAGGTTTTTAAAAAGAGGTAAATGATGTAGTTTGAAGTCCTGCCAGTCTAGCATCTCTTCTGAAGACAGATTAAAGCCCCCCAAGGTCCCCATCCTTCCCTGACCTCTCCATCTCTCCTCTGACCCCTTCATTTGCCCTTGGGCTCTGGCTGCGTTGTGATTCTTCCACTTTTCCCCAAGTGTACACTAGTAAACTCCCCCTCATGGATTTAAAAGAAATAGACAGGTCAAGGAATATTGTTGAAACGTGGTCCAGCCTTGCTTGCACAAGTCCAATGCCTTTAAATGCATTGAGAGAATCGTACCAAAAGAGTATTTTTAAGTGTCATCCAATATGGCGATTAGTTACCAACTTTCATGGTCGATGCAATGCTAACAACAGTATCTTGTTCCTAATGAAGCACCTTCGTTACAGTACTGCTGCTGATCCCCAAAAATATTACAGAAATGAATTAATTTACGTTAAGATGTCGTCCCCTACAAATGATGCAGCGTCCCTCCCCTTGGGACAATACATTTCAGTTAATTACTATAGCTCCCGACCTTGGGCCAATCAGTGTCATTTAGTAAATGCTGTATCTCTATGGCAAGACACATCGTTCACCCAAGTTTAGTCCGAATCTGGTCTGTGCTGTCTGAGATATCGCATGTGACTAATGTACGAATGAACGGACAGAGAGAGATCCACAGTCCCCTCCCCGATTCTGTAGACGACATTACAGCATTGGTCGGGAGCGACAGTACTTCAAAAGGCTAATTAGTAATGAATTATTATGGCTACCTTACAACATGATGACTAATGTGGCATGGAACAGAACAGGCAGATGTGAGGCAAGCTTTGGTCCATCTCCCGGAAATGACCGGCTGACCCCAACAACATCTGTCCATCTCCACATCTGGAGCCCTGCACGGGCTAGGGTTAGGACACACACACATGCATGTGCACACATATATACACACACATATACAGAGCATTCGGAAAGTATTCAGACCCCTTGACTTTGTCCACATTTTGTTACGTTACAGCCTCATTCTGAAATGGATTAAATAAAAACAATTCCTCATCAATCTACACACAATAACCTATAATGATAAAGCGAAAACAGGTTTTTAGAAACACACACATACATATATATATACACACACATCTAAACGCATGCACATACTCAGCCCCCCCCTCCACAAACAAACACACAAAATCGATTATTTATCATCTCTATCCATATCAAATGAATGACAAAATTGCTAAAAGACTGAGGAGAGGAGAGTGAGTTGAGAGAGATCCTAGTCAGAAAATGTAATCATCTACCCAATTATGGTTATGGTAATTACACAGCATCTGGTAGTGCACTGTCTAGGGTAATTGTAGAGGATGATAATTGTAGAGGATTGCTCTGTAGGTTTCTGCTTTTGACTTGAGGTACTGAAGACGGTTCTTGCTGTCGTAGCAATGAGCAATTGCATTATTTATAGGCCTTATAAATGCAGTTGCAATGTGTTGGTATTAATTGTAGTGTAGTATATTGTAACATTGATGTGAAGTTGTATACTATGTATGTAAATGATGCATTGGTGTGTAAATGGTGCATAGAACCAGTGTGCAGTGAGAGCTATTGGGGAGTAAGATAGTAAGGCTGCGTTTATACAGGCAGCCCAGTTTTGTTTGAGAGCTGACCAATCAAACCAGCTCAGAAAAAGACATGATGTGAATGGTCAACAAACAAAACATTTGTGCGAAAAAAATATCCAAATTGAGCTGGCTGAACAAAGCCTGTGCTTTGGAAAGTATTCAGACCCCTTGACTTTTTCCACATTTTTCCTTATTATAAAATTGATTAAATAGTCCACCCCCCCTCATCAATCTACACACAATACCCCATCATTTTGTATAAAAAAAAGAAAAGAAAAAAAAAGACCCCCTTTTCGTTGTATCCAATACTATCTTGTCTCATCGCTACAACTCCCGTACGGCTCGGGAGAGATGAAGGTTGAAAGTCATGCGTCCTCCGAAACACAACCCAACCAGCCGTACTGCTTCTTAACACAGCGCCATCCAACCCGGAAGCCAGCCGCACCAATGTGTCGGAGGGAACACCGTGCACCTGCCTACCTTGGTTAGCGCGCTCTGCGCCCAGCCTGCCACAGGAGTCGCTGGTGCGTGATGAGACAAGGATATCCCTACCGGCCAAACCCACCCTAACCCAGACGACGCTAGGCCAATTGTGCGTCCCCCCACGGACCTCCCAACAGAGCCTGGCGCGAACCCAGAGTCTCTGGTGGCACAGCTAGCGCTGCGATGCAGTGCTCTAGACCACTGCGCCACCCGGGAGACCACAATACCCCATAATGACAAAGCATTTTTTTAGCAAATTTATAAAATTACAAAAAACGGAAATATCACATTTACATAAGTATTCAGACCCTATATTATCATCTTTGGCAGCGATTACAGCCTCAAGTCTTCTTGGTTATGACGCTACAAGCTTGGCACACATGTATTTGGGGAGTTTCTCCCATTCTTCTCTGTAGATCCTCTCAAGCTCGGTCAGGTTGGATGGGGAGCGTCGCTGCACAAATATTTCCAGGTCTCTCCAGAGATGTCGACCGGGTTCAAGTCTGGGCTCTGGCTGGGCCACTCAAGGACATTCAGAGACTTGTCCCGAAGCCACTTCTGCGTTGTCTTGGCAGTGTGCTTAGGGTTGTTGTCCTGTTGGAAGGTGAACCTTCGCCCCAGTCTGAGGTGCAGAGCGCTCGGGATCTCTCTGTACTTTGCTCCGTTCATCTTTCCTTCGATCCTGACTAGTCTCCCAGTCCCTTCCCCTGAAAAACATCCCCACAGCTTGATGCTGCCACCACCATGCTTCACCGTAGGGTGGTGCCATGTTTAAATCTTGGTTTCATCAGATCAGAGAATCTTGTTTCTCATGGTTTGAGAGTCTTTAGGTGCCAAACTGGCTGTCATGTGCCTTTTACTGAGTAGTGGCTTCCGTCTGGCCACTCTACCATAAAGGCCTGATTGGTGGAGTGCTGCAGAGATGGTTCTCCTTCTGGAAGGTTCTCCCATCTCCACAGAGGAACTCTGGAGCTCTGTCAGAGTGACCATCAGGTTCCTTGTCACCTCCCTGACCAAGGCCCTTCTCCCCCTATTGCTCAGTTTGGCTGGGCGACCAGCTCTAGGAAGAGTCTTGTTGGTTCCAAACTTCTTCCATTTAAGAATGATGGAGTCCACTGTTCTTGGGGACCTTCAATGCTGTAGAATATTTTTGGTACCCTTCCCCAGATCTGTGCCTTGACACAATCCTGTCTCGGAGCTCTACGGACAATTCCTTCAACCTCATGTCATGGATTTTGCTCTGACATGCACAGTCAACTATGGGACCTTATATAGACAGGTGTGTGCCTTTCCAAATCATGTCCAATCAATTGAATTTCCCACAGGTGTACTCCAATCAAGTTGTAGAAACATCTCAAGGATGATCAATGGAAACAGGATGCACCTGAGCTCAATTTTGAGTCTCATAGCAAAGGGTCTGAATACTTATGTAAATGTTTTAGTTTGTCATTATGGGGTATTGTGTGTAGATTGATGAGGAAAAACATTTATTTTATCCATTTTAGAAAAAGGCTATAACATAACAAAATGTGGAAAAAGTCAAGGGGTCTGAATATTTTCTGAATGCACTGTGTGTGTTTTGACACTGTGCGTTATAAACTGACACACACTTATCTCTACATACATACACTAAACATTTAGGGTAACAAATATTCAGTGTGCAGAGGTAAAGAGAATGAGATGCATTGTGGGAACAGTAGTCATTGTTATTCACACATAACAACACTGTGTACCACAGATCCCTCAGCTGCAGCTCTTGCCTCCATATCTGTAACTGTGAGGAGGATCAGGATGCCTAAGCAGGCAGACAGTGCAGGCAGTGCAGCAGAACTGGTAATAGCTGGATTCTGGATCCCTCCTTCCCATTACATAAGAGAGAGGGAGAGATAGAGGGGTAGAAGAAAATCAAACAGAGCGTGAGGAGATGGTGAGAAAGAGGGAGAGAAGGAGGTAGAGAGCACAGGGAGAGCATAAGAGGGGAAGGAAAGAGGGAGGATGGTAGAGAGAGATGTGGGGTAAGGCAGGGGTTTTGCTGTACCATATGATTGGGTGTTTGGTGAAAGTGGGAGACAGGGAGGGAGAGAGCTGAGAAAGGGAAGAGGGAAATAGTGTGAGTGAATAAAGAAAGAGAGGGATGTAGGGTAAGGATTTGCAGTACCATGTGGTTGGGTGTTGAGAGGGAGGAAGAGAGAGAGAGTGCCAGGGAGGGGGTAAGGCACATGGTTCACATCCCATCTTCAAATGTGGCAGAGAGATGAGAATGCTGCTCTCTTTACAGCAGGGGAGGGGGAGCAGATTCAACATAAATAGAAGATTTCAACTGAGGGGAGGACAGAAATGGCTACAGAGAGATAAGAGGGGGCACAGGGAGCGAAAGACAAGACGGATGGAGAGAGAGAAATAGAGAGGAGTGGCAGCTAAGGGAGAGCAAGAGAGGGGCAGAGAGAGGGAAATGGACGATATAGAGAGGGGACAGAGAGAGGGAAATGGACGATATAGAGAGGGGACAGAGAGAGGGAAATGGACGATATAGAGAGGGGACAGAGAGAGGGAAATAGACAAATATAGAGAGGGGCAGAGAGAGGGAAATAGACGATATAGAGAGGGGGCAGAGAGAGGGAAATAGACGGATATAGAGAGGGGACAGAGAGAGGGAAATAGACGATATAGAGAGTGGACAGAGAGAGGGAAATGGACAATATAGAGAGGGGGCAGAGAGAGGGAAATGGACGATATAGAGAGGGGACAGAGAGAGGGAAATAGACAAATATAGAGAGGGGGCAGAGAGAGGGAAATAGACAAATATAGAGAGGGGGCAGAGAGAGGGAAATAGACGGATATAGAGAGGGGACAGAGAGGGAAATAGACGATATAGAGAGGGGACAGAGAGGGAAATAGACAGATATAACGAGGGGACAGAGAGGGAAATAGACGATATAGAGAGGGGACAGAGAGGGAAATAGACGATATAGAGAGGGGACAGAGAGAGAAATAGTGTCACGATCGTCGTAAGGAGCGGACCAAAATGCAGTGTGGTATGTGTTGATGATGATTTTTTAATTAAAGAAAGCACTGAACACTGAATACAAACTATACAAAAACAATAAACGAATAACGACCGTGAAGCTATAATGAGAACTGTGCTGACACAAGCAACTAACATAGACAATCACCCACAAACAAACAGTGAAACCCAGGCTACCTAAGTATGATTCTCAATCAGAGACAACTAATGACACCTGCCTCTGATTGAGAACCATACTAGGCCGAAACATAGAAATCCCATAATCATAGAAAAACAAACATAGACTGCCCACCCCAACTAACGCCCTGACCATACTAAATAACGACAAAACAAAGGATTATAAAGGTCAGAACGTGACAAATAGACAGATATAGAGAGGGGACAGAGAGAGGGAAATAGATGGATATAGAGAGGGGACAGAGAGAGGGAAATGGACGATATAGAGAGGGGACAGAGAGAGATAAATAGACAGATAGAGAGGGGGCAGAGAGGGAAATAGATGGATATAGAGAGGAGGCAGAGAGGGGGAAATAGACGTAGACAGATGTAGAGAGGGGACAGAGGGGGAAAAAGACAGATATAGAAAGGGGACAGAGAGATAAATAGATGGATATAGAGAGGGGACAGAGAGGGAAATAGACAGATGTAGAGAGGGAAATAGATGGATATAGAGAGGGAGCAGAGAGAGGGAAATAGACAGATATAGAGAGGAGGCAGAGAGGGAAATAGACAGATATAGAGAGGGGACAGAGAGAGGGAAATAGATGGATATAGAGAGGAGGCAGAGAGGGAAATAGACAGATATAGAGAGGGGCAGAGAGAGATAAATAGACAGATAGAGAGGGGGCAGAGAGGGAAATAGACAGATATAGAGAGGGGACAGAGGGGGAAATAGACGTAGACAGATATAGAGAGGGGACAGAGGGGGAAATAGACGTAGACAGATATAGAGAGGGGACAGAGGGGGAAATAGACGTAGACAGATAGAGAGGGGGCAGAGAGGGAAATAGACAGATATAGAGAGGGGACAGAGAGGGAAATAGACAGCTATAGAGAGGGGGCAGAGAGGGAAATAGACAGATATAGAGAGGGGACAGAGAGGGGGAAATAGACAGATATAGAGAGGGGACAGAGAGGGAAATAGACAGATAGAGAGGGGGCAGAGAGGGAAATAGACAGATATAGAGAGGGGACAGAGGGGGAAATAGACAGATATAGAAAGGGGACAGAGAGGGAAATAGACAGATAGAGAGGGGGCAGAGAGGGAAATAGACAGATATAGAGAGGGGACAGAGAGGGAAATAGACAGCTATAGAGAGGGGGCAGAGAGGGAAATAGACAGATATAGAGAGGGGACAGAGAGGGGGAAATAGACCGATATAGAGAGGGGACAGAGAGGGAAATAGACAGATAGAGAGGGGGCAGAGAGGGAAATAGACAGATATAGAGAGGGGACAGAGAGGGAAATAGACAGCTATAGAGAGGGGGCAGAGAGGGAAATAGACAGATATAGAGAGGGGACAGAGAGGGAAATAGACAGCTATAGAGAGGGGACAGAGAGGGAAATAGACAGCTATAGAGAGGGGACAGAGAGGGAAATATACAGCTATAGAGAGGGGACAGAGAGGGAAATAGACAGCTATAGAGAGGGGACAGAGAGGGAAATATACAGATATAGAGAGGGGACAGAGAGGGAAATAGACAGATAGAGAGGGGGCAGAGAGGGAAATAGACAGATATAGAGAGGGGACAGAGAGGGAAATAGACAGCTATAGAGAGGGGGCAGAGAGGGAAATAGACAGATATAGAGAGGGGACAGAGAGGGAAATAGACAGCTATAGAGAAGGGACAGAGAGGGAAATATACAGATATAGAGAGGGGGCAGAGAGATAAAAGGGATGAAGACAAGTTTTTTTCTGCTATGGAGGAAGGAAAGCTGGGGGGCTCTACTTCACATTACTCATATGAGGGAGGGAGGGAGGGAGGGAGGGAGGGAGGGAGGGAGGGAGGGAGGGAGGGAGGGAGGGAGGGAGGGAGGGAGGGAGGGAGAGTGTTTGGGTGGTTGTCTCTGTCAGTACTCTGTGTACCATCTCCAGCCTGTCAGACAGTCCCCCTACACAGAGTGGAAGCCATCTGTGCCAGATTGAGTGAGTAAGTAAGTAAGTGTGGGAATGAGTGAGTGAACGGACAAGAGAGGGACTGAGTGTGGAGGTGAGTGAGGGACTGATTGTATAGATGATTGGTTGAGCGGGTAAATGAATGAATGAATTGATAGATGGATGGATGAATGGATGAATTGATAGATGGATGGATGACTGGAGTGAGCATGGTGATGTAGCACTCTTGATCTCTCTCCAGTACTGTGTGTGTGTTGAAACTCAGCGTCACTACCTGTCTGTTACTATATGTTCTGAGTCTGTACTCCACACTGCAGCCTCACAATGTAGTTTTCATTCCCTGTCACAAAGCAGAGCCAGAGAGAGAGGGAGAGGAAACAGCAGTCTGCATGGTTGTGTGGGGATGAGTGAACCCCCTCTGTCCTGTCCTCCCTCTCTCGCTCCTGTCTTTTCAGAGATGGGGCGTAACCATGGTTATCAGGGGCTCTGCCAGAACAAAACATTGTGTGAGGACTGAACACAACACCCAGAGCTGTCTGTGTGTCCTTACATCCGTATGTGTGTGCGTGTGTGCTTGTGCCAGTGGTGTGTGTGTGTGTGTGTGTGTGTGTGTGTGTGTGTGTGTGTGTGTGTGTGTGTGTGTGTGTGTGTGTGTGTGTGTGTGTGTGTGTGTGTGTGTGTGTGTGTGTGTGTGTGTGTGTGTGTGTGTGTGTGTGTGTGTGTGTGTGTGCGTGCGTGTGTGTGTGTGTGAATAGAGCTAACGCCATGCTTAGTTGACTCATCCTTGTGGAAGCGCTGATTGCTGTTAATGTAAACCAGTGGTAACCAGCGGTGGAAAATAAAGGGCTTTAAGGTTTCACCTGTACTCTCTGAGCCCTGGGCATACTTGGCAAATCACAATGCACCAAACTCGTAAACAAGTCCTGTGTTTTTAAAAATGCAAAAATAGCATTGCTTAAATAATGACTGTGAACCCTCTTGAGACATTCGCCCAGCTAACACAGAACATTCCCACAACCAACATATTTTTATCCAAAATGTTCTGAAAACTAACATTTCTGATTGGATTGCCTCTTGGGACATTAGCCCAGCTAACATAGAACATTCCCACAGCTTAAAAACAATGTTCCCTGAATGTTTTGGGAACCAAAATGTGTGAGCTGGAGAACTACTAGATGGATATAGAGAGGGGCAGAGAGAGGGAAATAGACAGATAGAGAGGGGCAGAGAGAGATAAATAGACAGATAGAGAGGGGGCAGAGAGGGAAATAGACAGATATAGAAAGGGGACAGAGAGGGAAATAGACAGATAGAGAGAGGGGCAGAGAGAGATAAATAGACAGATAGAGAGGGGCAGAGAGAGATAAATAGACAGATAGAGAGGGGGCAGAGAGGGAAATAGACAGATATAGAAAGGGGACAGAGAGGGAAATAGACAGATAGAGAGGGGGCAGAGAGGGAAATAGACAGATATAGAGAGGGGACAGAGAGGGAAATAGACGTAGACAGATGTAGAGAGGGGACAGAGGGGGAAATAGACGTAGACAGATATAGAAAGGGGACAGAGGGGGAAATAGACAGATATAGAAAGGGGACAGAGGGGGAAATAGACAGATATAGAGAGGGAAATAGACAGATAGAGAGGGGGCAGAGAGGGAAATAGACAGATATAGAAAGGGGACAGAGAGGCCTACACAATGGCAAACATATGGGCTGTTGTTGCCCAGACACTCAGGGCTACAGGTCAGGTGCCCACTGATCTAGCAATTCCTCACCCTCCTAATGGTTAAGATCAGGATTGGAGGTTAGGTAATCTGATCCTAGATCTGTGGTTAAGCTGCAACTTGTATCTCAAGCCAATCAGTCAGAGCTGCAGGTCGGGTGTCAAGGCATGACTTCTCACCCCTGACCCCAGTGACCCCTGTGGGCCTTGAGCCCAGGATTTACCTCAAGCATGCCTCCTGTCCCTCACACACACTCGACCTTGGTTTGAAACGTGTCTGTCTGCAAGAGAGGGCTCAAGGTAGAAGTATCCCCAGACCCCACTCCTAACCTTAACCCAGCTCCCACTCCTAACCTTAACCCAGCTCCCACTCCTAACCTTAACCCAGCTCCCACTCCTAACCTTAACCCAGCTCCCACTCCTAACCTTAACCCAGCTCCCACTCCTAACCTTAACCCAGCTCCCACTCCTAACCTTAAACCAGCTCCCACTCCTAACCTTAACCCAGCTCCCACTCCTAACCTTAACCCAGCTCCCACTCCTAACCTTAACCCAGCGCCCACTCCTAACCTTAACCCAGCGCCCACTCCTAACCTTAACCCAGCGCCCACTCCTAACCTTAACCCAGCTCCCACTCCTAACCTTAACCCAGCTCCCACTCCTAACCTCAAACCAGCTCCCAGTCCTAACCTTAACCCAGCTCCCACTCCTTACCTTAACCCAGCTCCCACTCCTAACCTTAACCCAGCTCCCACTCCTAACCTTAACCCAGCTCCCACTCCTAACCTTAACCAATTGATGAACGATAACATTGACCATGAATGGGTGGTTAGGAACAACTTCTACCTACAGGTAACTTCCAAAGAATGGAAACACCAACATAAAGTGTTTTAAAGGCCACCATGAGAACTTCAATGCACCTTGGCATAGATTATACAAGTGTCTGGAACTATTGGAGGGATGCGACACCATTTCACGAGAAATTCCATCATTTGGTGTTTTGTTGATTGTGGTGGAAAATGCTGTCAAGCGCCTCTCCAGAATCTCCCATTAGTGTAAATCAAATAAGTACTAGAATGAATCTAGTACTGAAAGCACAAGCTACAGCTAGCTAGCACTGCAGTGCATTCAATGTGGTCAGTAGTTGACTCAAATAGAGAGAAAGACAATAGTTTTGAACAAATTAATTTCTTTAAAAATTAAGGAGAAGCGGCAGAGAGAGCGATAGCTATATTTTGTATTTTTTTCCACTTAGCTAGCTAATTTAGCCTACTCAAACACCGGGCTCAAAGATAGGAATGCTATTTATGTTAGCTAGCTGGCTAAGGCTATCCAACATAGGAACTCATCCAAGTCAAGATAAGCTTTTGGTTGTATTAATTTATTGCCACCAGGGCCCGCCGGTGTAACTGCTAAACTTCTTGTTGGACACTGTACTGCATGATTGTAGCGGGTTTACTAACATGTTAGCTCTTGTAGCTATGTTGCCTACGATGTTAGCTAATATGGTAACATATGGTATGAAGGTTTAGCTTGGAAAGATTTTTCCGCCTGGCCACAGACAGCTGACGGGTTGTGCACTGAAGTGCACAAGCGAAGGGAAAAGGTGAGAGGAGGAGAACGTGTTGATGCGAGAAGGAATTATACAACAACAAGCAAGTGATGTTGCTGTTTGTATGTGGCTGCTATAAAGGTGAACTGTGTGATCAGGGGTGTATTAATTCCGCCGATTCTGTTGAAAAACATTTCTTAAATGGAAGAAAACGGAATGAAATGAGGATAAAGCTACTGGAATTTGTCCAATAGAAACTCTTGTTGGCAACTGTTTGGACGAATGATTCCCCCCTTATCAGCTAGATGCAGGAAAGAGCGCGCAAGGTGGTATTGAATGTGTCACTGTCTGTCACCTTGATTACTCCAATTTGTCTATCAACCTGTGCATCTAAATTGTACATTTTCATTCATAGGCTAGGATGTAGCAACCTCATGATGGGTATAGGGAAAATGTGAGTTATGTAGGCTAGTAGCCTAAAGTTATTGCTGTTACATTGAGCTGGGTGAATAGAATATGAATGACAGTCATCCAATATACTGTAATATAAATAAGTCCAATAAATTGTCCTCCCTAATCATAAATGGCCCCGACTGCCACTGATGTAAATATTATATTACTGTCTATTAATGGCACCTAGAAGCAGATATAGCATAGCACAGATATAGCATAGCTCAGATATAGCATAGAACAGATATAGCATAGCTCAGATATAGCATAGCACAGATATAGCATAGCGCAGATATAGCACAGCACAGATATAGCATAGCTCAGATATAGCATAGAACAGATATAGCATAGCTCAGATATAGCATAGAACAGATATAGCATAGCTCAGATCTAGTATAGAACAGATATAGCATAGCTCAGGTATAGCATAGAACAGATATAGCATAGCTCAGATATAGCATAGCTCAGATATAGCATAGCTCAGATATAGCATAGCACAGATATAGCATAGCTCAGATATAGCATAGAACAGATATAGCATAGCTTAGATATAGCATAGCTCAGATATAGCATAGAACAGATATAGCATAGCTCAGATATAGAATAGAACAGATATAGCATAGCTCAGATCTAGTATAGAACAGATATAGCATAGAACAGATATAGCATAGCTCAGATATAGCATAGAACAGATATAGCATAGCTCAGATATAGCATAGCTCAGATATAGCATAGAACAGATATAGCATAGCTCAGATATAGCATAGAACAGATATAGCATAGCTCAGATCTAGTATAGAACAGATATAGCATAGCTCAGATATAGCATAGCTCAGATATAGCATAGAACAGATATAGCATAGCTCAGATATAGCACAGCACAGATAAAGACAGTGGCTGGAAGCCTTGCTGCACCAGATATCCTCGACACACTCATAAAGCTGTCTGTAATCTGAATTAGTCTAAGCTGCCTTGGAGCGAACCCACACCCTGATGGAGGGGTTTAATGCCAACATTCATGAATCCAAAATGGTGTATTTTTCTCTTTTGGATCCCACCACCACTATCAGCGACCCCAGGTTATTTCCATGAGCCAGACCTAATTAAGGCTAACCACAGGGCTTTTCCCATTACTGAGCCTAACCAAACTGCACTAAGCTGGGTTGTGTACACATCCAACATTCTGTAGTTGCAGGAACCATGCTAACAATGCAATGTGCAAAGACAATATTTCAGCCAGTCAGTTTGGTTTGGGTGGACATGATAGTGTGAACAGAGTGAAAGGGTTGTGTAGGGTCTGTGTTGTTATGTTAGCCAACACAGTTTGGTTTGGGTGGGCATGATAGTGTGAACAGAGTGAAAGGGTTGTGTAGGGTCTGTGTTGTTATGTTAGCCAACACAGTTTGGTTTGGGTGGGCATGATAGTGTGAACAGAGTGAAAGGGTTGTGTAGGGTCTGTGTTGTTATGTTAGCCAACACAGTTTGGTTTGGGTGGGCATGATAGTGTGAACAGAGTGAAAGGGTTGTGTAGGGTCTGTGTTGTTATGTTAGCCAACACAGTTTGGTTTGGGTGGACATGATAGTGTGAACAGGGTGAAAGGGTTGTGTAGGGTCTGTGTTGTATGTTAGCCAACACAGTTTGGTTTGGGTGGGCATGATAGTGTGAACAGAGTGAAAGGGTTGTGTAGGGTCTGTGTTGTTATGTTAGCCAACACAGTTTGGTTTGGGTGGGCATGATAGTGTGAACAGAGTGAAAGGGTTGTGTAGGGTCTGTGTTGTTATGTTAGCCAGTCAGTTTGGTTTGGGTGTGCATGATAGTGTGAACAGGGTGAAAGGGTTGTGTAGGGTCTGTGTTGTTATGTTAGTCAACACAGTTTGGTTTGGGTGTGCATGATAGTGTGAACAGGGTGAAAGGGTTGTGTAGGGTCTGTGTTGTTATGTTAGCCAACACAGTTTGGTTTGGGTGTGCATGATAGTGTGAACAGGGTGAAAGGGTTGTGTAGGGTCTGTGTTGTTATGTTAGCCAACACAGTTTGGTTTGGGTGTGCATGATAGTGTGAACAGGGTGAAAGGGTTGTGTAGGGTCTGTGTTGTTATGTTAGCCAACACAGTTTGGTTTGGGTGGACATGATAGTGTGAACAGAGTGAAAGGGTTGTGTAGGGTCTGTGTTGTTATGTTAGCCAACACAGTTTGGTTTGGGTGGACATGATAGTGTGAACAGGGTGAAAGGGTTGTGTAGGGTCTGTGTTGTTATGTTAGCCAACACAGTTTGGTTTGGGTGGGCATGATAGTGTGAACAGAGTGAAAGGGTTGTGTAGGGTCTGTGTTGTTATGTTAGCCAACACAGTTTGGTTTGGGTGGACATGATAGTGTGAACAGGGTGAAAGGGTTGTGTAGGGTCTGTGTTGTTATGTTAGCCAACACAGTTTGGTTTGGGTGGGCATGATAGTGTGAACAGGGTGAAAGGGTTGTGTAGGGTCTGTGTTGTTATGTTAGCCAACACAGTTTGGTTTGGGTGGACATGATAGTGTGAACAGGGTGAAAGGGTTGTGTAGGGTCTGTGTTGTTATGTTAGCCAACACAGTTTGGTTTGGGTGGACATGATAGTGTGAACAGAGTGAAAGGGTTGTGTAGGGTCTGTGTTGTTATGTTAGCCAACACAGTTTGGTTTGGGTGGACATGATAGTGTGAACAGGGTGAAAGGGTTGTGTAGGGTCTGTGTTGTTATGTTAGCCAACACAGTTTGGTTTGGGTGGGCATGATAGTGTGAACAGAGTGAAAGGGTTGTGTAGGGTCTGTGTTGTTATGTTAGCCAACACAGTTTGGTTTGGGTGGACATGATAGTGTGAACAGGGTGAAAGGGTTGTGTAGGGTCTGTGTTGTTATGTTAGCCAACACAGTTTGGTTTGGGTGGGCATGATAGTGTGAACAGGGTGAAAGGGTTGTGTAGGGTCTGTGTTGTTATGTTAGCCAACACAGTTTGGTTTGGGTGGACATGATAGTGTGAACAGGGTGAAAGGGTTGTGTAGGGTCTGTGTTGTTATGTTAGCCAACACAGTTTGGTTTGGGTGGGCATGATAGTGTGAACAGAGTGAAAGGGTTGTGTAGGGTCTGTGTTGTATTTGTGTGGTTGTGTGTGTTAGAGTGACGCGTGGTGATGGTTTAAAATGAATGCAGTGCTATTGACTGTATGAGGCAGATAGGGAAGTATGTCTGAAAGGTCAGTGTGTGATGTGTCGTGAAGGGAACGGACAGATGTTGTTGACTGTTACTAGGCTGGTTTAAAAACAGGCTGGTGTGTCAGTGTGAATGTGTGTGTGTGTGTTTGTGAGTTTAGATACAGCCTTACATACTGATCCTACAGTGTGTTCGTTGTCTCTTTAGAGACTTATGAGGGATCGTCTTGTGTGTATTTGTTTTGTTTATGTGTGTTTGTTTTGTTAGGATGGGATAGGATAGGATGGGATAGGGTAGGATGGGATAGGATAGGATAGGATAGGATGGGATAGGATAGGATGGGATAGGATAGGTTAGGATGGGATAGGATAGGATAGGATGGGATAGGATAGGATGGGATAGGATAGGTTAGGATGGGATAGGATAGGATGGGATAGGGTAGGATGGGATAGGATAGGATAGGATAGGATAGGATGGGATAGGGTAGGATGGGATAGGGTAGGATGGGATAGGGTAGGATGGGACGGGATAGGGTAGATAAGGATAAAATGGGATTGGATAGGATGGGGTAGGGTAGGATGGGATAGGGTAGGATGGGATAGGATGGGATGGGATAGGGTAGGATGGGATAGGGTCGGATGGGATAGGGTAGGATGGGATAGGATAGGATGGGATAGGGTAGGATGGGATAGGGTAGGATGGGATAGGGTAGGATGGGATGGGGTAGGATAGGATAGGGTAGGATGGGATAGGATAGGATGGGATAGGGTAGGATGGGATAGGGTAGGATGGGATAGGGTAGGATGGGACGGGATAGGGTAGATAAGGATAAAATGGGATTGGATAGGATGGGGTAGGGTAGGATGGGATAGGGTAGGATGGGATAGGGTAGGATGGGATAGGGTAGGATGGGACAGGATAGGGTAGATAAGGATAAAATGGGATTGGATAGGATGGGGTAGGGTAGGATGGGATAGGATAGGATGGGATAGGGTAGGATGGGATAGGGTAGGATGGGACGGGATAGGGTAGATAAGGATAAAATGGGATTGGATAAGATGGGGTAGGGTAGGATGAGATAGGATGGGATAGGAGGATGGGATGGGATGGGATAGGGTAGGATAGGAGGATGGGATGGGATAGGGTAGGATGAGATAGGATGGGATAGGGTAGGATGAGATAGGATGGGATAGGAGGATGGGATGGGATAGGGTAGGATGGGATAGGAGGATGGGATGGGATGGGATAGGGTAGGATGAGATAGGATAGGATGGAAAGGGATAGGGAAGATTAGGATAAAATGGGATTGGAGAGGATGGGATGGGATAGGATAGAATGAGATAGGATAGAATGGGATAGGATGGGATGGGATAGGATAGAATGGGATAGGATGGGATAGGATGGGATAGGATAGAATGGGATAGGATGGGATGGGATAGGATAGAATGGGATAGGATAGAATGGGATGGGATAGGATAGAATGGGATAGGATGGGATGGGATAGGATAGAATGGGATAGGATAGAATGGGATAGGATAGAATGGGATAGGATGGGATGGGATAGGATAGAATGGGATAGGATAGAATGGGATAGGATAGAATGGGATAGGATAGAATAGGATAGAATGGGATGGGATAGAATGGGATAGGATAGAATGGGATAGGATGGGATAGGATAGAATGGGATGGGATAGGATAGAATGGGATAGGATGGGATGGGATAGGATAGAATGGGATAGGATAGAATAGGATAGAATGGGATGGGATAGGATAGAATGGGATAGGATAGAATGGGATAGGATGGGATGGGATAGGATAGAATGGGATAGGATAGAATGGGATAGGATAGAATAGGATAGAATGGGATGGGATAGAATGGGATAGGATAGAATGGGATAGGATGGGATGGGATGGGATAGAATGGGATAGGATAGGATAGAATGGGATAGGATGGGATGGGATAGGATAGAATGAGATAGGATAGGATAGAATGGGATAGGATGGGATGGGATAGGATAGAATAGGATAGGATAGAATGGGATAGGATAGAATAGGATAGAATGGGATAGGATAGAATGGGATAGGATGGGATAGGATAGAATGGGATGGGATAGGATGGGATAGGATGGATGGGATAGGATAGAATGGGATAGGATAGAATAGGATAGAATGGGATGGGATAGGATAGAATGGGATAGGATGGGATGGGATAGGATAGAATGGGATAGGATAGGATAGAATGGGATAGGATAGAATGGGATAGGATGGGATGGGATAGGATAGAATGGGATAGGATAGAATGGGATAGGATAGAATGGGATGGGATAGAATGGGATAGGATGGGATAGGATAGAATGGGATGGGATAGAATGGGATAGAATGGGATAGGATAGAATGGGATGGGATAGGATAGAATGGGATAGGATGGGATAGGATAGAATGGGATAGGATAGAATAGGATAGAATGGGATGGGATAGGATAGAATGGGATAGGATAGGATGGGATGGGATAGGATAGAATGGGATAGGATAGAATGGGATAGGATAGAATGGGATAGGATGGGATGGGATGGGATAGGATAGAATGGGATAGGATAGAATGGGATAGGATAGAATGGGATAGGATAGAATAGGATAGAATGGTATGGGATAGAATGGGATAGGATAGAATGGGATAGGATGGGATAGAATGGGATAGGATAGGATAGAATGGGATGGGATAGAATGGGATGGGATAGAATGGGATAGGATAGAATGGGATGGGATAGAATGGGATGGGATAGAATGGGATAGGATAGAATGGGATGGGATAGAATGGGATAGGATAGAATGGGATAGGATAGAATGGGATAGGATAGAATGGGATAGGATGGGATAGGATAGAATGGGATAGGATAGAATGGGATGGGATAGGATAGAATGGGATAGGGAGTTAATGTGATGGAGAAACAGACAGTCACTGTGAGGTGATATTGATTTCCTCAGTTGCCCTACTCTGGCTGTCAGTGCTTTCTGAAGATCTTCACTTTAATTGTGTGTGTGTGTTTTACCTATGCAATATGCCTCGTCTCAGTGTCTTACCTAAACAACATGATGCTGTCAGCTCCTCTGTCTGGACAGGAGGATCCCTGTTCTTCTATTCCTGATATATATATGATCCTGTGGAGGCTGGTGGGAGGAGCTACAGGAGGCTCATTGTAATGGCTGGAATGGAGGCAATAGAACGGAGTCAAACACATCCAACATATAGAAACCACGTGCTTCTACACCTGTATTGCTGCTGTTTGGGGTTTAGGCTGCGTTTCTGTACAGCACTTTGTGACATCGGCTGATGTAACTACATTTGATATGAAATTTGATTGATGTTTGACTCTGTTCCATTAATTCCATTCTAGCCATTACATTGAGCCTGACCTTCTATAGCTCCTCCCACCAGCCTCCACTGATATGATTCTACATGCCTTCCCGTGTCCGCTCAGACAGTGAGCAGTGTTTTCTCTGAGTATGACTCTGTCTGTGGATACAGTCTGTGTGTGTCTATATGCATTTGTGTGGGTGTGTGTGCATGCATGCATTGGTGTAGTCAGTGTATGTATGTTGAAGCTATCAGTGTGTGATGTTGGTAAGGAGCCTCTAGGCTGTGTGTTGACCTCTGGCCATTTACAGGATGGAAGGAGAGAATCACTGTGCTCCTGTTGTTGCGGATACAGGAAGTGTGGGTGTGGGTGTGTGTGCCGTTGGATAACGCTTCCATGTACATACACTGTCACTCACACAGTGATCACTTGTTTCATAAAAAAACACAGCCAGATTTACAGTAGACGATTTACTTGTCACATTTTGTTTCACTTGTCACATTTTGATCCAGAAATGACTGTTTCTCTACCCTCTCTCCTCCCTCCTCCTCTTAGAGATGGCGTTCTTCCCTGTCCTCCTCCTCCTCCTCTCCGTGGTCCAGCGTGGTTCCTCCCAGGACCCTGATGAGGACACGTTGGCAGTGCCCCGGGGGTGTGGCTGGGGCCTGGTGCGCCCCTACACCCTCCTCTGCGACCTGGACTCTGTTTGGGGCGTGGCGGTCGAATCTGCAGCGGCCGGCGGCGCCCTGGCTGCCATTTTACTGGGCCTGATCATCCTCTGCAGACTACATCATGTGAGCGAGGCGGAGAAGCGCAGCGGCGTGGGACCCATTCTCCTCCTGCTCCTGGGCATCCTGGGCCTGTTCGGCCTCAGTTTCGCCTACCTCATTGAGCGTGACGAACAGCTGTGTCTTCTGCGCCGTGCCCTCTGGGGCCTGCTCTTTGCCCTGTGCTTCTCCTGTCTGCTGGTGCAGGGTGTGCGGCTCCGGAGGTTGGGCAGCGAGCGCCGGAGCCCGGGGGGCTGCACTCTGACCGGCCTGGCACTGGGGCTGAGCGCCGTTCAAGGGATCATCGCCGCCGAGTGGCTCCTGCTCACGGTGCTCAGGGAGGGCAGAGCGGCCTGCCAGTACCTGCCTCTGGACTTCTCCTTAGCCTGTAGCTATGTGCTTGCGCTACTGCTAGCCGCGCTGGGGGCGGCCTCCTTCGCTCTCTGTGGGAAGACCCGGCAGTGGCGCTGTAACGCGGTCTGGCTCCTCTCCGCCTGTCTGTTGTCCCTCCTCCTCTGGGTTGCCTGGGTGGGCTTCTATCTCTACGGTAACGCCTGGCTGGGGCGGTCCCCGGACTGGGACGATCCAGCATTGGCGATAGCACTGGTGGCACAGGGTTGGCTCCTCCTTCTGTTCCACGCCGTGCCCGAGGCACACTCCTGTCTCTGCTCCCCGCCACAACCCTCTGCCCCTGACTATTTTGACACGTCCCAGGCTCCGTCCCGCATGAGGGAGACCAGCTTCGACGAGGACATCCCCCTCTCACACAGGCAGTTTCCAGAGAACCAGGGCTACGGCTTTGACGAAAACACTGCAGGTAACAAGAGACTGACTTTCAAAATGTAAAATTCATGCTTTCAAGCTCAGTACAGCGCTAGTGAGGTTTTACATGCATGTTTCTGTGTATGGGGTTGGATGTAGGACATAGTGACATAGTGATATTACCATACTGGGTTAAAAAGAGCAGTGGTTCTTGTCGTGGTACAAACAGTACCTGTACAGCATGTGTGTTAAAAGTGTGTGTTAAAAGTACAGATTAGTCATCTGTTCCTGTGTCGATCTTAATGTAGAATGGATGAATGAATGTGTTTGCAGAAGAGAATAAGAGAATATCGTTGTTCCTCTGCTGTGCCAGGTCTGAGGAGTGCAGGTCATCATAATGGTAACACAGCGCCCAGACCCAGTGCCCCCTTCCGCAGCAACGTGTACCAGCCCACTGAGATGACCATGATCCTGAATGGGGGAGCGGTGAGTTCTCATATTGTACGTTTACACATCCGACCACGCTGCACATCCATTCACAACCTCTATTCAAACTCGGATTATGATCCTGAGCAAGAAAGCAGTGTAGACACTTACACATATATAGAAACATACTCTCACTCACCTGGGCAGTGAGCACACACACATTTACACCCACGTTTACACCCCTGTCACACGCTACCATTCACAGGTATACAAACTCAAATGATTATTCTGCGCAAGAATGTGTGTGTGTGCGTGTGTGCGTATGTGTGTGCGTGCGTGCGTGCGTGTGTGTGCGTGCGTGCGTGTGTGTGTGCGTGAATGAGGGAGTGGGTTCCCTGGGCTGCAGACTAGAGCCATCTCTCCAGTGTGAGTGATGCAGCTGTGTCCCTGGCCCAGTCACGCCCTTTATAGCCCCAGGATGGTTGGGTGAGCTCCCTAGCGCATGTGACTAACCTCCAATCACCTCGCTATAAATAAACATTGCTGACCTGGCAGAGTCTGGAGCCACGCGTCCAGAAATCGCTGAGCCAACTTTCAGCTTACGTTCTG